>NC_086320.1:379466484-379766484 GCF_036172605.1 Pelobates fuscus
CCTTTTATACTACTATAATTTACTCCTTTACCTTCTATACTTCTATCTTTTACTCCTTTACCTTCTCTACTAAACCCATTTACGCCTTTACCTTCTCTACTAAACTCCTTTACTCCTTTACCTTCTATACTACAATCTTTTACTCCTTTACCTTTTATACTATACTCCTTTACCTTCTATAATATACTCTTTTACTCCTTTACCTTCTTTACTACAATCCTTTACTCCTTTACTTTTTGTACTATACTCTTTTACCTTCTATACTATACTCCTTTACCTTCTATACTACAATCCTTTCTTCCTATACCTTCTATACTACAATCATTTTCTCCATTACCTTCTACACTATACTCCTTTCCTCCTTTACCTTCTATAATATACTCAATTACTCATTTACCTTCTATATAACAATCCTTTACTCTTTTACATTCTATACTCCTTTCCTCCTTTACCTTCTACACTAAACCCCTTTACTTCTTTACCTTCTATAATATACTCTTTTACTCCTTTACCTTCTTTACTATACTCCTTTACCTTCTATACTACAGTCCTTTACTCCTTTACCTTTTATACTATACGTCTTTACTCATTTACCTTCTATACTACACTACTTTACCTTCTATACTACAATCCATTACTCCTTTACCTTCTCTACTAAACTCATTTACTCCTTTACCTTTTATACTACTATCATTTACTCCTTTACCTTCTATACTTCTATCTTTTACTCATTTACCTTCTCTACTAAACCCATTTACTCCTTTACCTTCTCTACTAAACTCCTTTACTCCTTTACCTTCTATACTACAATCCTTTACTCCTTTACCTTTTATACTATACTCCTTTATCTTCTATAATATACTCTTTTACTCCTTTACCTTCTTTACTACAATCCTTTACTCCTTTACTTTTTGTACTATACTCCTTTACTTTCTATACTATACTCCTTTACCTTCTATACTATACTCATTTACCTTCTATACTACAAACCTTTCTTCCTATACCTTCTATACTACAATCCTTTACTCCATTACCTTCTACACTATACTCCTTTCCTCCTTTACCTTCTATAATATACTCAATTACTCCTTTACCTTCTATATAACAATCCTTTACTCTTTTACTTTCTATACTCCTTTCCTCCTTTACCTTCTATACTAAACCCCTTTACTCCTTTACCTTCTATAATATACTCTTTTACTCCTTTACCTTCTATACTATACTCCTTTACCCCTTTACCTTCTATACTACAGTCCTTTACTCCTTTACCTTCTCTACTAAACTCCTGTACTCCTTTTACATCTATACTAAACTCATTTACCTTCTATAATATTCTCTTTTACTCCTTTACCTTCTATACTACAATCCTTTACTCCTTTATCATCTATACTATACTCCTTTACTCCTTTACCTTCTATACTTTACTCCTTTACCTTCTTTACCTTAACCCTGTACTCCTTTACCTTCTATTCTATACTTCTTTACCTTCTATACTATACTCCTTTACCTTATATACTACATTCCTTTCCTCCTGTACCTTCTATACTATACTCCTTTCTTCCTTTACCTTCTATACTGCCCACTGAGAAACAACTAGTTTAGATATATAATGAGGGTGCTGGACTATACAGGGAGCACAGTTATTCATTTTTTCTTTGGTCAGCAACTTCTAGGAGAAATATACTAAACTCCTTTAGTCCTTTACCTTCTATACTACTATCCTTTACTCCTTTACCTTCTCTACTAAACTCCTTTACTCCTTTACCTTCTCTACTAAACTCCTTTACTCCTTTACCTTCTATACTATACTCCTTTACCTTCTATACTACTATCCTTTACTCCTTTAACTTCTCTACTATACTAATTTACTTCTTTACCTTCTATACTACAATCCTTTACTCCTTTATCATCTATAATATACTCATTTACTCCTTTACCTTTATACTGTACTCCTTTACTCCTTTACACTCTGTACTACAATCCTTTCTTTTTAAGGGTTCTTGCATAGCAAGACCACTTAATGTTATCTCACATATATATTATTCTGATTATTATAACCATATTTACCACCCTAACTCCTCCCACAGTTTTTACACTACATAGACAGTAATATATCGAAACGTGCAGATTGTTCCCGATTGGATTGCTATTACTTTGTGGAACATTTCGCTGAAGGGTTCACGGAATATCGTCGTTCTTGTGGCGAAATTGGTCCCATAGAAATGAATGGCAAAATGTTCAAAACTAGAGTGGGAGCTGGCAAAAGCTGAAAAATCAGGACATGATTTCTAAACTGCCACCACTCCCTCATTTTCATGCCCACCTACACAAATCTTATATCAAAACGTTCAGCTATCCCTGCTGCCACTAGAAATGTCCACGGCTAAGCCATAGTCCTGATAGTTTTCACAATATGACCATTTGTTTGCAACTCACGCCGTCGATTGACATTCATTGAAACTTCACTCTAGCCAGCTCAAACTTGAAGGGCAATTTCCTAACTGCGACTGTGCCTTCATTTTTAATACTTCAGAGACATACTATGCATCAAAATGTAGGTCTGGGTCTTGTGATTCACAATATAAAGCTCTTCGCTGTAGGATGTATAGTGTTTAAAATATGACCGTTTGAAGATAGCAACCACCAAAATACTCTGACCTGTGCCAGGCTGCAGCAGCAAGTGATGTCATAGACAGGGCCTTTTGTACACCTGCTAATGTTTTTTATAAATGTATGTTTTAATGTAACTGTGAAGCACTTTGGGCAACAACGTTGCAATTAAATGTGCTATATAAATAAATAAAAGTTGAAATGCATTTCTCACTCTATCAAGTTTGCCGTGTGCACTTTTTAAATTTGATCAATCAATTGGTTAGTGTAATGTTTACTATCTTTACTCACTCCAAACACTCTACACAGTTACTCTGCCCAGTCCAACCTTTCCACAGTTACACCAGCCACTCCAACCACACAACAGTTACTCAAGCCACTCCACCCAGTTACTCCGCCCACTCCAGTTGTAGACTACTGGTGGAGGCAAGAACACTTCACACAATTTCCCCAGAAATTTTAGCTTTTCTAGTTTATACTACAATCCTTTACTCCTTTACCTTCTGTACTATACTCCTTTACCTTTTCTATTATACTCCTTTACTCCTTTCCCTTCTATACTACAATCCTTTACTCCTTTACCTTCTTTAATATACTCATTTACTCCTTTACCTTTTGTACTACAATCCTTTACTTTTTTATACTACAATCCTTTACCTTCTGCACTATACTCCTTTACTCCTTTACATCTACATGCAGTAACCATATCTGGATTGGTTCTTGCTGGTTCTTGGAATTTAGACTAAAGCCTTTGTTTGACTTTTCTTCATTATTATTCATGGTAAAATACACAGAAACATGAACAATCTGTACTTCATTCAATATCTATGTTCACCTGTTACAGTTACACCTATTGGCAGACACACCTGCATACATGCTTTGTATTGGTAGATATTGCAATGCAGGTGCACACAAATATTAAATAATGGGATTTTAATAGACTTGCTTGAATATTTCACTAAGAAACAACCACCAGGTGTCTGTCTCTCTTATATATGCGTATTTAAAACCTGTCCATTACTAAACGTTCAGCAACAGCCACTTACCTGCAGTGGGAAATTCAAACAATGTCCGTAAGATCCAGGCACTAGCACAGATGATATCTTCCCTAGCAAACCACAGACGTAACAGGAGTCATTTCTATACAAGATCTCCTGCGGGTGAATAGTATGAACGTGCCTTCTGCATTATACATTTGGGTTTTAGTATTGTGGAACTGATTTATTTATTCCATCCCATGAATTACCCCATGGGGATACCCCTATCTCTCTGGGTCAGGATAGGTTCCAGCAAAGATTCAAGGAAAACACGTTGAAAAATGTATTACTTGGAGATAAATAACATTTCCGTTCTGAATGTCATTTCTCTCCCTTTTTCTTTTTTGTTTCTCCGTTCCTCCCCCGATTACCTTAAAATTATATTTTTTCTTTAGTTCCTTTTTAAAGATAAGCATATAGTTACCATGATGTATTATTGCATATTATCCTGTTGAATGAAAACACACTTTAATCTCTAATATCTGAATGTTTGGATTGCTTAATAAAAAATAAATAATGAAACTCAGCAGCCAATTTAGCCCATTTATTGCAAAAGTGCAAACACTTCAATAGGAACATGATTAAAAATAATTGGTAAAAAGCAGAACATTTTACTAACAAGTAAATGAATGCCTTTAGTTTAAAACCTCTCTGTTGAGGTAACAGGCTGTCAATTACTAAAAGTGATAAAAGATATTATTTCCCAGTTGAATGCTTTAGTGTTCTATACCTTGTGAAGTTTAATGTAATAAAGTAAATTGAACTTTGATTTATTTTGTTAGACAAATAATGATTTGTGGGATTGTAAGAGTCCTTGAACTAATATTCACTCTGATTCCTCCTTTACAGCTAACTATGTTAAGCTGTGGATAAATATGAAATACATTGAGCAGATAACGTATTTTAATTATGATAGCTCACACTGTAGACATTCTAAAATGACCTGACGCTCTTTGTAGAAATTTAAATGCAAGAAAAATAATTTAATTGATCGCACTGCATTACCAGGTTTATTCACAAAAGTTAGAATTACCATCAATTAAAAGAGATTTCAACGGGAATTAAAGCAAAAAGAGCTGACTGGAAAAAAATCTCCAAGGCAACTAGGTACTAGCTACTTTGGCCTTAAATTGGAAATTCCCTTAAACTCAATTTGAATTCCTGACAATTGTCACCTTAGTGAATTAACATGTGTGTGCTAGTATTAATTTATTATCAGCTATTTCAAACAACCATAGAACCATTCGGCCCATCTAGTCTGCCCAATTTTCGAAAAACTTTCATTAGTCACTGGCCTTATCTTATAGTTAGGATAGCCTTATGCATATCCCATGCATGCTTAAACTCCTTTACTGTGTTAACCTCTACCACGTTAGCTGGAAGGCTATTCCATGCATCCACTACCCTCTCAGTAAAGTAATACTTCCTGATATTATTTTTAAACCTTTGTCCCTCTAATTTAAGACTATGTCCTCTTGTTGTGGTAGTTTTCTTCTTTTAAATATAGTCTCCTCCTTTACTGTGTCGATTCCCTTTATGTATTTAAATATTTCTAACATATCCCCCTTGTCTCGTCTTTCCTTCAAGCCATACATGTTAAGATCCTTTAACCTTTCCTTTTAAGTTTTATCCTGCAATCCATAAACCGGTTTAGTAGCCCTTCTCTGAACTCTCTCTAAAGTATCAATATCCTTCTGGAGATACGGTCTCCAGTACTGCGTTCAATACTCCAAGTGAGTCTCACCAGTGTTCTGTACAATGGCATGAGCACTTCCCTCTTTCTACTGCAAATACCTCTCCCTCAGATGTTGAGGTTAGGACTCTATCAAACTATTCTGTACTCTGCCCTTGGGTTTTTACGTCCAAGATGCATTATCTTGCACATATCCACATTAGATATCAGTTGCCACAACTCTGACCATTTTTTTTAGTCTACCTAAATCATTTGCCATTTGGCTTATCCCTCCTGGAACATCAACCCTGTTACATATCTTAGCATCATCAGCAAAAAGACATACCTTACCATTAGTGATGTCCCGAACGGTTCGCAGGCGAATAGTTCCTGGTGAACATAGCATGTTCGCGTTCACCACGGATGGCGAACATATGCGATGTTCGGTCTGCCCCCTATTCGTCATCATTGAGTAAACTTTGACCCTGTACCTCACAGTCAGCAGACACATTCCAGCAAATCAGCAGCACACCCTCCCTAGCAGACCCTCCCACCTCCTGGACAGCATCCATTTAAGATTCATTCGGAAGCTGCATTAATTTTTTTTTTTGTTTTTGCAATTTCTTCTTATTTATTATTTTTTTTCAGTGCATATAAATGTTACAAGCAGATACTCCCCCCAGACACTCTGTGTTACTGCAGATAATTCCAAAGAACTTTCCCACGCTGTGTAAAATGACACAGAACACTCTGATTGGTTAGATTCCAAGCCCACCAATCAGAGTGCTCTTTGTCATTTTACACAGCGTGGGAAAATTCCAAAGAACTTTCCCACGCTGTGTAAAATGACACAGAACACTCTGATTGGTTAGATTCCAAGCCCACCAATCAGAGTGCTCTTTGTCATTTTACACAGCGTGGGAAAATTCCAAAGCAGGGGTGGGGGCCGGGGGGAGGACAGTAGGTCCCCCCCCTCATTATTTTTATGGCCCCCACCCACCGCGCAGGGGTGGGGGCCGGAGTGGGGAGGACAGTAGGTCCCCCTCTCATTATTTTTATGGCCCCCACCCAACGCTCACGGGAGGGGGCGGGGGGAGGACAGTAGGTCCCCCCTCATTATTTTTATGGCCCCCACCCACCACTCAGGGGTGGGGGTGGGGGGAGGACAGTAGGTCCCCCCATTTTGATTTATGGCCCCCACCCACCGCGCAGGGGTGGGGGCGGGGGAAGGACACTAGGTCCCCCCCCACCAGTGTGTATCAGGGTCCCTGATGACAGGTGTCAATCCATATCTGCCAAGTGACCCTATGTAGGGGGAACAGTCCCTATTCTGATCTGTGTCAGTGTGTTTCAGGGATCCTTAGGATAGGTGTCAATCCATATCTGCCAAGTGACCCTATGTAGGGGGAACAGTCCCTATTCTGCTCTGTGTCAGTGTGTATCAGGGTCTCTGAGGACAGGTGTCAATCCATATCTGCCAAGTGACCCTATGTAGGGAGCAGTCCCTATTCTGCTCTGTGTCAGTGTGTATCAGGGTCTCTGAGGACAGGTGTCAATCCATATGTCAGGTGTCAATCCATATCCATTGTGATTTAGGAATGTTAGGTGATTTATGCCCTTTATGGATTAAAACCAGACTCTGCATCAACTGTGAAATTTTCCAAGGGAGTTTTGCCATGGATCCCCCTCTGGCATGCCACAGTCCAGGTGTTAGTCCCCTTGAAACAACTTTTCCATCACTATTGTGGCCAGAAAGAGTCCCTGTGGGTTTTAAAATTCGCCTGCCCATTGAAGTCTATGGCGGTTCACCCGGTTCGCCGGTTCGCGAACATTTGCGGAAGTTCGCGTTCGCCGTTCGCGAACCGAAAATGTTATGTTCGCGACATCACTACTTACCATCAAGATCTTCTTAAATATCACTAATAAAAATAATAAAGAGAATGGGTCCAAGCAGAGGCGGCTCTAGACTTTATGAGGCCTTAGGCGAAACGCAAACATGAGGCCCCACTAACAAAAAAAAGTGTCACATATACACATTGATGCACTGTCTACCTGTGTATGTGCCTGAGAGTGTGTCTGACAAAGAGTATCCTTGTGTGTGTGAATGTATGTCTCTGAACATGTTTGCGTTTTTGTCTGAGACCCTATGTGTATGGGGTAGCTGCTTGAAGTGTGTTGTGTGTATGGGGGGGGAGAGGCGGGTGATGGTGAGAGGGGGGTGATGGTGTGGGGGTGATGGTGAGAGGGGGGTTGATGGTGAGAGGGGGGTTGATGGTGAGAGGGGGGTTGATGGTGAGAGAGAGAGGGAGAGGGGGGTGATGGTGAGAGGGAGAGAGGGGGTGATGGTGAGAGGGAGGGGGGGGTGATGGTGAGAGGAGGGGGGGTGATGGTGAGAGGGAGGGGGTGATGGTGAGAGGGAGGGGGTGATGGTGAGAGGGAGGGGGTGATGGTGAGAGGGAGAGGGGGGTGATGGTGAGAGGGAGAGGGGGTTGATGGTGAGAGGGAGTGGTGGGTTGATGGTGAGAGGGAGCGGGGGGTTGATGGTGAGAGGGAGCGGGGGGTTGATGGTGAGAGGGAGGGTAATGGTAATGTGAGAGTGAGAGGGGGGTAATGTGAGAGTGAGAGGGGGGATAATGTGAGAGTGAGAGGGGGGATAATGTGAGAGTGAGAGGGGAGATAATGTGAGAGTGAGAGGGGGGATAATGTGAGAGTGAGAGGGGGATAATGGGGATAATGGGGATAATGGGGGATAAATAGAACCTCTTCCTCTGTAAACTCACTTGTACCAAATGACTCAATTGTCCTTTGTCCAATTTCCTTTTTCCTTTTTCTATGGCTAGAATATTTACCTGTATGTGCATCAGTTTGTGTATGTCTGTGTATCTGTGTGTCATTGTTTGAATGTGTATATCTGTATGTTTGCCATGTTTTGTATCTGTGTGTGTGCCATCATGTCTGTGCAACTGTATGTGTGGCAGTGTTTGTATCTGTGTGTCTATGTATCTACAAGTCAGTGTTTCTATCTGTGTGTTTACCTGCATGTGTGTCAGTGTGTCTGTGGATCGGCACTGTATATAGATATATTATATACCTAGGGCAGAGGAGAAGCAGAGGATCCTAGGAAAGAGGAAAAGGGGAGATGGGGCAGAGAAACACATATACATTTGAACTAACAGCATCTATATTAATAGCAAACATTTAGCTTATAAAAGGGGTAAAATTTATGGTAATGAGTTGCCAATGGGTACACAAATTAAAAAAGACTGGGAACCACTTACTTAGACAAAACAGCAAAGTTGGGAAAAATAAACCTCCTTAGCTCAGCTGAGTTGGGATATGGCTGCTGTTTCACTCGGTTTAACTCTTTGCATGAGGACATCCAGCATCTTCAAAATCCCCATAGAAAATCATGAATTCAAAATCTATGTAGGGGGAACAGTCCCTATTCTGATCTGTGTCAGTGTGTTTCAGGGATCCTTAGGATAGGTGTCAATCCATATCTGCCAAGTGACCCTATGTAGGGGGAACAGTCCCTATTCTGCTCTGTGTCAGTGTGTATCAGGGTCTCTGAGGACAGGTGTCAATCCATATCTGCCAAGTGACCCTATGTAGGGAGCAGTCCCTATTCTGCTCTGTGTCAGTGTGTATCAGGGTCTCTGAGGACAGGTGTCAATCCATATGTCAGGTGTCAATCCATATCCATTGTGATTTAGGAATGTTAGGTGATTTATGCCCTTTATGGATTAAAACCAGACTCTGCATCAACTGTGAAATTTTCCAAGGGAGTTTTGCCATGGATCCCCCTCTGGCATGCCACAGTCCAGGTGTTAGTCCCCTTGAAACAACTTTTCCATCACTATTGTGGCCAGAAAGAGTCCCTGTGGGTTTTAAAATTCGCCTGCCCATTGAAGTCTATGGCGGTTCACCCGGTTCGCCGGTTCGCGAACATTTGCGGAAGTTCGCGTTCGCCGTTCGCGAACCGAAAATGTTATGTTCGCGACATCACTACTTACCATCAAGATCTTCTTAAATATCACTAATAAAAATAATAAAGAGAATGGGTCCAAGCAGAGGCGGCTCTAGACTTTATGAGGCCTTAGGCGAAACGCAAACATGAGGCCCCACTAACAAAAAAAAGTGTCACATATACACATTGATGCACTGTCTACCTGTGTATGTGCCTGAGAGTGTGTCTGACAAAGAGTATCCTTGTGTGTGTGAATGTATGTCTCTGAACATGTTTGCGTTTTTGTCTGAGACCCTATGTGTATGGGGTAGCTGCTTGAAGTGTGTTGTGTGTATGGGGGGGGAGAGGCGGGTGATGGTGAGAGGGGGGTGATGGTGTGGGGGTGATGGTGAGAGGGGGGTTGATGGTGAGAGGGGGGTTGATGGTGAGAGGGGGGTTGATGGTGAGAGAGAGAGGGAGAGGGGGGTGATGGTGAGAGGGAGAGAGGGGGTGATGGTGAGAGGGAGGGGGGGTGATGGTGAGAGGGAGGGGGGGTGATGGTGAGAGGGAGGGGGTGATGGTGAGAGGGAGGGGGTGATGGTGAGAGGGAGAGGGGGGTGATGGTGAGAGGGAGAGGGGGGGTGATGGTGAGAGGGAGAGGGGGGTGATGGCGAGAGGGAGAGGGGGGTGATGGCGAGAGGGAGAGGGGGGTGATGGCGAAAGGGAGAGGGGGGTGATAGTGAGAGGGAGACGGGGGTGATGGTGAGAGGGGGGGTGATGGTGAGAGGGGGGGTGATGGTGAGAGGGAGGGGGGTGATGGTGAGAGGGAGAGGGGGAGTGATGGTGAGAGGAAGAGGGGGGTGATGGTGAGAGGGAGAGGGGGGGTGATGGTGAGAGGGAGAGGGGGGGTGATGGTGAGAGGGAGAGGGGGGTGATGGTGAGAGGGAGAGGGGGTTGATGGTGAGAGGGAGTGGTGGGTTGATGGTGAGAGGGAGCGGGGGGTTGATGGTGAGAGGGAGCGGGGGGTTGATGGTGAGAGGGAGGGTAATGGTAATGTGAGAGTGAGAGGGGGGTAATGTGAGAGTGAGAGGGGGGATAATGTGAGAGTGAGAGGGGGGATAATGTGAGAGTGAGAGGGGAGATAATGTGAGAGTGAGAGGGGGGATAATGTGAGAGTGAGAGGGGGATAATGGGGATAATGGGGATAATGGGGGATAAATAGAACCTCTTCCTCTGTAAACTCACTTGTACCAAATGACTCAATTGTCCTTTGTCCAATTTCCTTTTTCCTTTTTCTATGGCTAGAATATTTACCTGTATGTGCATCAGTTTGTGTATGTCTGTGTATCTGTGTGTCATTGTTTGAATGTGTATATCTGTATGTTTGCCATGTTTTGTATCTGTGTGTGTGCCATCATGTCTGTGCAACTGTATGTGTGGCAGTGTTTGTATCTGTGTGTCTATGTATCTACAAGTCAGTGTTTCTATCTGTGTGTTTACCTGCATGTGTGTCAGTGTGTCTGTGGATCGGCACTGTATATAGATATATTATATACCTAGGGCAGAGGAGAAGCAGAGGATCCTAGGAAAAAGGAAAAGGGGAGATGGGGCAGAGAAACACATATACATTTGAACTAACAGCATCTATATTAATAGCAAACATTTAGCTTATAAAAGGGGTAAAATTTATGGTAATGAGTTGCCAATGGGTACACAAATTAAAAAAGACTGGGACAACAGTTACAACAGACAAACACTTACTTAGACAAAACAGTTACAACAGACAAACACTTACTTAGACAAAACAGCAAAGTTGGGAAAAATAAACCTCCTTAGCTCAGCTGAGTTGGGGTATGGCTGCTGTTTCACTCAGTTTAACTCTTTGCATGAGGACATCCAGCATCTTCAAAATCCCCATAGAAAATCATGAATTCAAAATCATGCTTTCTTATGGGAAAGGCCTACTGTGTGTGCAGCCTTAGCCACACGTGTATTAGGTCCCCCCTCGCTTTGACGTTGGAGAAGATGGAAACAGAGCCAGCGCCAAGGGATGTTTATGCTGGAATAAGGTGAGTGTTTTAAGTGTGTGTTTTTAACCCTTTAATAAATGGGGGGGAGGGGGGGAGGGGGGGAGAGGAGGAGGAAGGGGCATAGGAGCAGGTGGAACACAGCTTTGTATTCCTAACACTATAGTTTTCCTTTAAATTTGAAATTCGCTCCGGCTGTTTAGTGAATAAATCCCTAATATGCCCAGCTCATAAATATGATGTTCAGTCAACAGGTGATTTTTCTTTATGGTTTTGGATCCGTTTGGCTCAAGCTGTCATGTTTTAATAATTTCTTTGCAATGTTTCCAATCGTCGTAGAGAATTTGGAATCAGACACAAGTCCTCTGTCATGTTACACTGCAGATGGTAAACCGCACAGACATTCGAACTGCGATTCCAGGAAATATAGTTAATCATAAAAAATGATGTGGGTGATCGTAATGTGTAAGGCCTCACCAAACCAAATATTTGTTAGGATTTGCAATAATAACCAAAAGTAACTATTTCAAAAAAAGGCAATGGTACAAAAATTGAACATTTTCTCTTTTCTTTGGCAGAATTTAAGGAAGCCTTCTCACTCTTTGATCGGACCCCTAGCAGTGAGTTAAAAATCACCTACGGCCAGTGCGGAGATGTCATGAGGGCTCTGGGACAAAACCCAACAAACGCTGAAGTTTTAAAAGTTCTTGGCAGGCCAAAGCCTGAAGGTTAGTATGGATCTAGGATTTCATATTTCCAGAAATACCATGTTATGAAAACAGACATGTTTTGTCATTTTAAATGCATTTAAGCCAAAACAAATGATAAATGAAATATTGGAAATATTATTTCTCAGTCTTGAAACTCTGCAATCTGTTTCTCTTTACACGGAAGCAGCATAAAAAACATGAGATAAAATAAACACAAAACAAAATATGCCCACTAGATAAGCAAAATAACAAAACGTACTAAAAGGTGTATTCACCAAGAATAAGTGAAGCAAATAAATAAGAGAAGGTGTGAACAATATATAAAAGAAGCAATACCACCTCGGTATCAACGCTAGGACATTGGCCAGATGAATCTATAGGGAAGGACAAACTGGAAATAGTGTAATCATACAACAGATATGTAGACACACAACGAGAATGCTAAAAACTCACAAGAGTTCAGAAATATTCAGGCTCATCATCCTTCCATATTGGGGTGATAGACGTAAGTGTTCCAATTAGCTAGAGGTCTTCTTGTACTTAAAAAGATCAGAAAACATGCAGATAGTGCAGATGGTAATATTCACAATAGATTTATTAAAAATGCACTTACAACACAGTAGATAAAATACAGCATCTCTCCATAATATATGGATCTCTGGAGTGATATGTGTGTGTGTGTGTGTATATACATGAGATATATACATATATTATATCTATATTATAATACATATATTAATATAAAAATACACGTATAATTAAATTACACACACATGGATATATATATAATATAAAGATATAATAACTATATATATTGTATATATATTATAAAATATACATAATAAGTAACAAAATAAATAAAAAAATAATAAAAAAATATCAAAAATTAAATGTCATTTTATTCTAACTGTATTTTGATATTAATATATGTATATTTATATATCAAATTTGTAAGTTTTATTTATATATCAAAATACACTTAGAAGGAAATTATATATTTATATATATATATATATATATATATATATACATATATATATATATATATATATATATATATATATATAAATGAGTAAGAGATGCACTCTCATTACTTTTTTAAGCAAATAAATAAGAATTGTTTTTCCAAATGTAGGTACTACATCAAATTCGATCGGTGTTTCGACCCGTTCGGGTCTTTCTCAAGATCTTGACAACCCAGGCCGAAAGTCCAGAGAATTAAATTACCTAGCCTTATATTTAACTGTGTAACTGTCACTGACACCCTAAAACCTGTACATGGGGGGGGGAGGTACTTTTTTACTCAGTAAACTTCACTGAACACAAATATTAGTTTTTTAAAACAGTAAAACATATCACAGCAATGATCTTGTCAGTGAAAGTGAAGATTTGAGAGTTTTTCGCACACAAACGGCACTTTCACTGATGATACCATTGTTGTTATATGTTTTACGGTTTTGAAACACCAATATTTGTGTTCAGCTAAGTCTCCAGACTATAACAGTACCCCCCATGTACATGTTTTATAGTGTTTTTGAAAGTTACAGTGTCAAATATAAGGCTTGAATTTCCATTTTTTTCACATTGTAATTTGTCAGATTGGTTATGTTGCCTTTAAGATCGTATGGTAGCCCAGGAATGAGAATTACCCTCATGATGGCATACCATTTGCAAAAGTAGACAACCCAAGTAATTGCAAATGTGTTTTGTTCAGTCTTTTTTAGTAGCCACTTTGTCACAAACACTGGCCAAAGTTAGCGTTCATAATTGTTTTTGCATTTTTAACACACAGACAAATATAAATGCTTACTTTGGACAGTGTTTGTAAATAAGTGGCTACCACATAAGACTGGATATACCCCATATTGAATACCCTGGGTTGTCTACTTTAAAAAAAAATATGTACATGTTAGGTGTGATTCAGAGATTTATGAAAGATAACAGTGTTACAATGTAACCTTTGATATATTTAAAAATATATATTTTGAAACAGCAATGTCCTACTTGTACTTATAGCCCTACAACTTGCAAAAAATAGCTGAGAACATGTTAACCTTGGTAATGTCTAAACTCAGGACAACATTTAGAAACTATTTAGCACGGGGTGTTTTTTGGTGGTTGTAGATGTGTAACATATTTTGGGGGTCAACGTTACAAAAGGTTTTTTGGTTTTTTTATCATATTTTATATCATATTTTATAAAATAATTTATAGTACATTATATGATATGATGAAAATAATGGTCTCTTTAGACAGACCATTTAATGGCGAGAAAAACTGTATATAATATGTGTGGGTACAGTAAGTGAGTAAGCAGAAAATTACAGCTAATCACAAACACCGCAGAAATGTGAAAACAGCCCTGGTCCTTAACAGTAAGAAAATTGAAAAACAGTCTGGTCACTAAGGAGTTAAAATCAAACAAGTCCAAACAAGAAAGTTCAGGAGACACCCCAATGGATGAATCAAGAGACCTAGGTGAACATCTAGAGCGTCCAGTTTGAACACAAGATATTTAATGCTTAGAGAAGTTAAGAAATAATCAAATATCCATATACCCAGAGTTCGCTTCATTTAAATACCTCTCAATTCCAACACGGATTTATCTATTTGTACTCATTGTATGGTGGCCATTGAAGTACGTATTGCTTGTTATTGAAAATCCTGTATCATTCCTTCAGAGGGTCACTATAGAAAACAAGTGATTTTATGGCTGAAAATGGAAAAATTAATTCTACGCATTCCTCACTGTGGGACTTGTAGATAAATACAGTGATAGAGTTATCCTAGGGGGGGACCTTGAGGTGTTAGCAGTAAAATCAAAATGAGAGTCTCGCATTTTCTATCTCACACCCAAAGCCCAGTCCCTCTATTAGCCACCATTTTAACAAGGACGCCATGATTTCCCTGCATTATACATGACTAAGCCTCTCCAGCACTCCTGGACGACCACTGCTACACCCTGGTTTTGGATGTCTCTAGCTTGTGCTCTAAGCTCTCGTTAGCAGTATTTACTAATGTGACATAAGAAAACAACCTTATGTCCACAATATCCCAAAAACATTGCCCATTTGTCAATTATTCCAGATAATTTAATAATGGATAGATTTTTTTTTCTTTTTCTTTATACAGAACTGCACACAAAGCTGATGGATTTTGATACATTCTTACCCATGCTCCAGCACATATCGAAGTCCAAGGAGAAGGGGACGTACGAGGACTTTGTGGAGGGTCTCCGCGTGTTCGATAAGGAGGGAAACGGCACTGTTATGGGGGCTGAAATCCGCCACGTCTTGGCAACTCTCGGTAAAAAGGGAAAAAGCAAACTTTATGATATTTGCAATCAGCTTCACCCTGAAAATGTCACTTTTTAGTGAACTGAGGATCTAACATGTCTGATATCTAAGATGGAAGCGTAATTACCGTTAATATATTAATTACTATCCTTTGAATGATTAAAAGTGTCCTTGACCTCCTTTACTTCTCCCCCACGCGTTCCATCATCCTCAGATTATCTTGCTTTCTCACAAATATGTTTTCCTTCTCTGATAGACATGTGCATAATTTGCATTTGTTTAAAAAAAAAAAACAACTAATCAATTTATTTAAAAACTGACTCAACGACACAAACAAAAACTATTTGTTCATTAAAAGCAAATTGCTTCGGATGATTCCATTTATTTTCAAACAAATCAATTGGTCTAGTCCCTCATATCTCCCCAAAAGGGTCCATTAAACAGCGACATATGAGAAGTCGGCAAGCATTAAAATGCAGGTTAAGATAGTAGGACATGAATAAAGAATGTCAATTCCATCATAACTCACTACGTTTAAACACAAACAGTAATTGGGGTAGAATACTATTATTTGATATTTTTCAGGATGTGTGTTGTACAGGATTCTCTACACAAAAATGTTTGTTTTTTGTAATATGAAAACAACATGCAAATATTTTAAAACAAATACAGACATTTTGGTTTATTTATCATTTAACTTGCAGACAATTTCTCCCACATCTTCATATTTTTTTTATATATTTTTATCCAGAGTGTGGCTAATGTTATAGGAGAGAAGAAGCAATGAAAGTTGATTTTTTTATTTGTTTTTGTCTAAAAGTCCCAACGTAGCTGTTCGTACGCCATTGATACATCGCTCTGTATTGAACTGTTGAAAGGCAATAAATAATAATATTCTGTATGACCTTTAGGTGAAAGAATGACAGAAGAAGAGGTAGATAAACTCATGTCTGGCCAAGAAGATTCCAACGGATGTATAAACTACGAAGGTAAAATCTGCGCAATTTTTGAAATCATGTATTTTTTTCACTTAAAGGTAAATTTTATTTCTCTGAAAATTAAACCACTAAATAAAGTGTTTAAATTGTCTATAAGTTGTGTTAACTTTTTTTTTTTACATACTCCATTTTATTTTAACTGCATATTGAAATTAAGCAATCGGCATCATAAGTAAACATAATATTAGCATCGTGGGAGTGACATTTCTCCTTTAAAGATTCGTTAAATATTATATTTTCTTTAAGTGGAGAGAAAAAAGATGTGGCTTGATCAATCATTTGGTCTTTTCTTTCTCATGTCACGTTTCAACATATTTTGACCCGTAAAATAATCCACAAGCACAGTTTCCAAAATAAAAGTTTTTATTGGCATTAATTAGTAAAGTCTCCCACTGCTCAGTGTGTAAATCTTCCAATCTGCAATTCTAAGCGATTTATGGTGGTTGCAAATTGGAACAAGAATGGAAATCTAAGATGAAACCTGGAGACCTGAATTTCACTAAATGCAAAAATACAAGAATGTTATAGAAAGTCGGAGGGGGAAAAGTACACTTTTTATTTTTTGGCAATCATATTTGCAAAAACTGTTTCTGTCAGACTGGTTAACTTTTTATGCAAATCACCAAATCACCAGGGAGCAGTCAGCTTCGGAAAACAACGTCTGTCCCAGTGGGTCGCGAGGAGCCACCCCGGAGGGTTTTTAAACTAGAATGTAAAGCACCATTCTTTTTTATTTTATTGAAAACTCCCTTTTCATTAATAGCAACAATAATAAAAAAAAAAAATCTTGTATCATCTTGTGCTTTGCTATTCCTGAAAGTGGGGGAGTTTAAATTGTGAAGCTATCATTCCACCCACGCAGAGATCACACCCTCATGATCATTGTTAAATCATGTATGAACTTATTTTATTATTATTATTATTATTATTACTATTATTAAATATTAGAGCTGCTTGTTAACATAGGAATATTTAGTCATAAATGGATGTATGATAGATGATTTTATTTAATTTAGGACATTTATCAGATAAATTATAAGAAACCATTTTTTTGATATTATGTTATTTGTGTATTACTATTTATTTAATATTTTGCCACAATCTCCCTGAAGGAGTAAACGTTTTTTACATTTTTAGGCCACGTCATAATGAAATACGTGTAATGCGTAATATTGTGATATCAAATCCTGCACAAAGAGTTTATTGAATAATTGCTACTTTGTTTATCTGCACAGCTTTCGTGAAGCATATTATGGCAAACTGAATGCAAGCTCTCAAGGTAAGTTAAAATGTATGCAGCGCTACAGCATCTGTTGGGGTGTTATGTGGATTGTTTTTGTATGACCATCGTGGTAATAGACATCAGGTTTGAATAATTACAGTTAAGTGTCTTTAATGAACTAAAACCCACATTCGTAGAACACGAAGGACCAAATAAACATACAGTACTCAACTCATCCCTCTCTAATTTAGAGTAGATAATATTTTATAGACACATCGAACTTTCCACCAGCTCTAAAGTAGAGAACGTTCTAGGTGATGATTTAACTCCTTCAGTCTCAGCAGATTGTCACCAGAATAATGGCCACCAATATGATTTCATCTTTCACTAGTCAACAGTGGACTATTTTCTGTTTAAAAAAGGCGCTGGGTTCGGGAGAATTCCCATAGCTTTTCTCCAGATTCCAGGTCCCCGCGTTCCACCGCTCCAGGCGTAAGCTGTGTTGCTGGGACTTGTTTTATCTGAGTTAAACTTTAGCAGGATAGCAGGCTGGAGTCCTTGATACTCAAAATGGCCTTAGAGCCTTCACAACTAAACATTATTTTTTTTTCTTTAGGTTTGTTGAGCTTTATGGGAAATGTAGTCCACAGGTGTCCGCAGTGTAATTATTAGAAATATTTGTCTCAGTGAACCGTCTTCTCACAGGGTTATTCACGAAAGTGGGAATACAAGGTGAATTTCACATCTAAAGCCAAAGTACCCGAACTTCAAAAATTCTCTTAGTCAGCTACGCGTCCAGTTCGGCTACTCTGGCCTTACATTCAAAAGTCACTTTGAATTCTTCTTGAATTTTCACTTTAGTTTTCCGAGGAAGATGTTGGCAGGACTCTGGTCGGTTTAAAGCGATTTATTCTCCAGAATGTGAGAGTGGAGCTTGTCTCATACCCAGTAATTCTAATGTTTAACATGATCACCCCCGTTCCCATCCACCTTATCACAATGCTGTTTCATTTGAAAACTTCTTGGGTAAAACCTTCTGATTAGTTTTTCAGTGTGGCGCATCATGTTTGTATTAAATATATGTTTGATTGAATTTTCTAACTGGAGAACATATGAGACAGATGTCGTAAAGGATTAATATCACTTTTACAATAATAAATGAATAAATAAATAAATAAAATTTATAATAAAATCAGAGTTAAAGTTATTTTTATTTGTCATTCCAAACATGCATTTCTGAGCTGTGCCCTGTCAAAAATCTCTCTCATCAAAAGCATCTCACTGTTTGTGATCTAGGCTCCATTTTGTTATTATTATAAATACAATTTCTGTATTTGGATGTATAGCGTAGGGAGATTCCACGCTTCTGGTACATGTTAAAACAAATAAATAATAAAAAATGGGAGTATAGTGATTTTTGGAAATATTCACCTAAAGCTTGCCTCAGGATTATAATTTTCACAGATTTTAAATTCGCTTATTTTTCCTCATTCTTTAACATTTATTTTCTTAAAATCCATTTCAGTCTATATATCATAAATATTTTAATATTGGCAGCAGAGAGGGAATGCCAGTTACAAGAACACTCCAAACACCTAAAGCACTTCAGCTTGCTGAACCGTTTTATTTTCATTACACAAAAAGTGCAATTTTCTATAGAAATTAATACTTTTGTAAATGAATCTTGTTACACCCCCCTGGTTGTCAATCAGATCAACTGGTTCTGTTACTTCCTGGTTTCTTTAACTCAGTGAAACCAAACTCAAGAGGCAGCAATTGCCCAGAGCACCTGCCTTCTCATAGAGCTGCATTGGGAAGTCTGTGATTGGACAGCCACGGGAAGTCCTGGCGGGGTTAGAAGGGGAGGGCTCGCATAGGCTGCAGAAAAGAGAAAAAATGCATGATTAAATGCATACATGTTTTCATTTGGGGTATGTCTACTAAATAGTGATTTATTTATTATTTTGGGGGGGGGGGGGGGGCAGTGGAATGTTACATCCTCTACATGTGTCAGTTCCACTTTAAACCCAATAACCCCTGACAGTAACTTTCCCCCCTGTAATATGGCTGTTCAATATAATATACAAACAGGGTGACTGACTGTTATAAAGTTATCAGCTACATTGAATTGATTTATTAAACTGACCTCCTTGCACCAAATTCACTTGAATTATTTCACAGTCTTTGTGCATCTCACGTATTTCCTTTCTCTCATTTTATAGGAACACATGGATGGATTCCCTTCAATAACCCTGTTTTCTTCGCTGATTAGATGCAAATCTTCCTCTATTACGGTTATTTTAGATTGATGGCAGTCATTCCCAACTTGAAGCCTATTATTATTGATTAACCTTCTGTCAACTCACACTAATGATGACTTCGCAAATAAACAAATAAATCTTGATGTCATAAAACTAGATTAGCTCGCTATAAATTGGATGCAGCAAAAATACAAAGTGCTCAGTCAAGGGCAGCAAGGATACAAAGTGTCCGATTGGGAGCAGCAAGAATACCAAATGTCCAATCAAAGACAGCAAGCAGTCAAAGTGTCCAAGCTGGAGTAGCTAGGACACAAAGTGTCCAATCAGTAGCAGCTGGGATACAAAGTGTCCAAAGGGAGCAGCTAGAATTCAAAGTGTCCAACCAGGGGCAGGAGGTATGCAAGGCGTCCAATCAAATGCAGCTAAAATGCTAAAAGTGTCCTATCAGAATCAGCTAGCAGGTGTAGGCCAAATGTGCTCTTGTAAGCCACTCTATGGTTCTTCTCTATATTAGAAAACAGTTGTACTATTATTCAATCCTCGAACGTGTCACCCATCAGATCATATGATATACATGTGTGACAGACAGTTCACTGTGCATGAGCACCTTATCAGACCCCAACAGAAGCCCCTAACAGACACCTGTCAATCATAATGCAAACATTGGACCTTAATGTTTCCGTTTGTCGTCCATACCTACACAGCTACTGAACACGTACAGATAGTTAATGTTACCCATAGAATGTATGAGAGCAGCTACATGCGCACATGCGACGTAACATACATTAGAGCGCTAATTGTGTTACTTTGAAACACACCACCACAACTCACTGAAAATCGGACATACTTGCTTCCAATTCATTTTAAGCTTTCATGTCAGAGCAAACAGATATTAATATGTGCTGCTTTCATCCAAAAAAGATCTCCATTATTCAGGCTTTTCCTGACATTTTGGCAAACTGTGGATATCTTTCACTGTGTATATTAAGACAAGGTTACATATCTTACATTAAGCTGTAACATACATGGACATAGCCGGATGTTTGAAGTGACACTTTGAAACCCAAAGAATAACAGCATTCGTTCCCAGGTGCACACAGCGGTGCATATGTCACAGCGATGTATATGTCCCATCAGTGTATATGTCACAGCAACGTAAATGTCACAGCGGTGTATATGTCACAGCGATGTATATATCATAGCGATGTATATGTCACAGCGGTGTATATGTTGCGATGTATATATCACAGCGGTGTATTTGTCACAGTGATGTATATGCCGCGGTGTATATGTCACAGCGATGTATATGTCACGGTGTATATATCATAGCGATGTACATGTCACAGCGGTGTATATGTCGCGGTGTATATGTCACAGTGATGTATATGTCACGGTATATATGTTACAGCAGTGTATATGTCACAGCGGTGTATATGTCACAGCGATGTATATGTCACAGTAATGTATATGTCGCGATGTAAATGTCACAGAGATGTATATGTCACAGCGGTGTATATATCACAGCGGTGTATATGTCACAGCGGTGTATATGTCACAGTAATGTATATGTCACAGCGGTGTATATGTCACAGTAATGTATATGTCGCGATGTAAATGTCACAGAGATGTATGTGTCACAGCGGTGTATATATCACAGCGGTGTATATGTCACAGCGGTGTATATGTCACAGTAATGTATATGTCACAGCGATGTATATGTCACAGCGATGTATATGTCACAGTAATGTATATGTCGCGATGTAAATGTCACAGAGATGTATATGTCACAGCGGTGTATATGTCACAGTAATGTATATGTCACAGCGGTGTATATGTCACAGCGGTGTATATGTCACAGTAATGTATATGTCACAGCGGTGTATATGTCACAGCGGTGTATATGTCACAGTAATGTATATGTCACGGTGTATATGTCGCGATGTAAATGTCACAGAGATGTATATGTCACAGCGGTGTATATATCACAGCGGTGTATATGTCACAGCGGTGTATATGTCACAGTAATGTATATGTCACGGTGTATATGTCGCGATGTAAATGTCACAGAGATGTATATGTCACAGCGGTGTATATATCACAGCGGTGTATATGTCACAGCGGTGTATATGTCACAGTAATGTATATGTCACGGTGTATATGTCACGATGTAAATGTCACAGAGATGTATATGTCACGGTGTATATATCACAGCGGTGTATATATCACAGTAATGTATATGTCAGGATGTATATGTCACAGCGATATATGTGATGCCCACAATTAAGCAATATTCCCAACAGACCCTGGCTCTTGTTTTGATGTATTCTGCTCTACAGCTGCTGCCCATCAACTAAACTCTGTTTTATTGGCAGTAATCCGGTTTAAAGTTTCTTTCTTATTGTACTCTCGGACAAGTTTGAAACAGCTCCTCACTATTCAGTGTATCAGAAATAATTGAATGGTGTATATAGTGATACTACTTTCCATTTAAAGGGACACTATAGTCACTGGAGCAGCTACAGTTTAATGTAGTGGTCCTGGTGTCTATAGCCTGTGCCTGCAGTCTAGTCACTGTAAACTCTAACTTTTCATAGAAGAGGCTGTGTTTACATTGGTGTCTATAACACCTCTAGGTGTAGTCACTTAGACAGTCATTAGAGGTGCTTCCTAATCCAATGCTAGATTTAATGCATCTCTACGAGGAGATGCTGATTGGCAGATCGCAGTGTTTTGCTGCGCAAGCACAATAGCCTCTCAATGCTTTTCTATGGGAAAGCCTTGGATTGACTGAGATCATCAAGATTGGTTGCTGGACACCTAAACATGTATTCCAGCTCTATAGTGTTCCTTTAACGTATTATTTTATCATATTCTTCATTTTCTTTACGGGTCAGGATTTCTTTTGACTGTGTAACTAACTGTCATTGGTAAAACTAAGACGTGCAGATTTCATATTTCAGAGTGAACGGAATAAGTCATTCAGATCTTACAGAATTCTACATTTTGGTTATATTTCTTCTCATCAGAGGAAGATCACCCATTTGTTCCAGTTTGTACCTTGTCTTCTTTAATCAGCATTGTTCAAGGTGTAAAACGTCCTATTAATGTCATATTAAATTTTGAAAATAAATTTTTATTTCACAAAATATTTGCGTGTGGTTTTATTAAATAGATGAATTAGCATTTTGCGTTTTACATTCTTTTTTATTTTACTTTTATTAGATAGCCCCTTTACCCAGGAAACTTTACACAGATTAGCAATTACACAGTCATCTTCAATGTAGAAATTACAGTATAAAAGCCAAGCACGCTCGATTAACATATATTCATGTTATTTAGAGATACATTGTTTACATTTTTTTTGTTTTAAAGGTATACACGCAATAAACAATGTACATGCTAAATAGGCAGAATGAAAGCTAAGTGTATATATTCCTTTTCACGGAGTGTATCCCACATTTTTTATTTCAATTAGTAGCTCTCCATTGTTGTTTTATCTTTGATCACATTTACAATTTGGTCAACGTTTTGAGCTGAATAAAAGAAGTCCCACAAGTTGAGTTGTTACCTGTAAGTAATAGTGAGGGGTACGTACAGAAGGCATTCAGAGTGGAGAGAAACTAAAGTTTATTTTAATTTGAGGTGACATAGCTTGAGAACGTTTGTGGACAGTTTTGTTGCGAGACAGATATTGAAAAGTGACCCTAAAGTTTTAAGGAAGCCAGTATTAAGAGGGTCTGGGTGCAATGGTGCTCCCGATAAATGATAAAAGGCTGAAGTACTTTCTATTGTTGTATGTAAGTGGAAAGTCGGACGCCTCTGAGACAGGTAAAAAGAGGGATGCGGTCATCAAGAAGTCCAAAGCAATCCCTAAGGCAAATAGTAAAATCGAAACGTGTTATCGTATTGTTACCTACAAAGAGCAAAGTCTGGTCAACAACCCATTCCTTAGTTTAGAACCTGGATCAACGCAGAAGCTAAGGCCTTGTTTTTTGTTACGTACAGGACTAATCCCCTTCAATACACAACATGTGGTATAAAAGGAACTTCTATATTTAAAAATTTCAATAAAAAACAAAGCATGTACCGGCAGACAAGGTAGGACAGAAACTAAAGGTGTTTCATGCTTTATCAGAGCTTTCTAAATGGATCCCAAAGCTCACCACTTCATTCCAACATTTAGAAAGTACATCTCCTTGTCCAATCAATACGCATCTCATATGAAGGTGTCAAAAGACAGTCCATTTCATGAAAACACCCTCAGTGTAAAAAATTAAAAACTAAACTTACTGATGGGTGATACGGCATCTCTCTTCACACAACAGAATGAGCCATAACTTTTCATTTTTGAACCACAAGGGTCAATGGGGTCAATGGGGAGAGCAAAGTAAAAATATACATACAGTGTTTTTGCACTTAAAATGGAAATCTAATACAAAAAAATCACACAAAAAAACACACAAAAGTGTAAAAAAATAAAATAAAATAATTACTGTATCAAGGGAGACACATGTCCATAAGACTGAATGCACAGCGTGTTTAAGTTAAGACTTCCGCAAGAGCTGTTTTTCTGAATGATGAGCATTTGAAAATTACTATTTGCGACAGTGAGTATTGGAAACCTCTATCAATACATTTATATTATTTTTCAAAAGTACTGCTGGGGTAGCGGTGGACACTGTATTTTTAAAAGCAAAGTAAGTTTGAGCAACAACTGAAAAAGTGTTTTAGGATATTAATAATATGTCAATGCTAGTACCGCTTGGTTTTAACAGCCTTTATTAGAATAGAACTCACTGTAATAAAACAAAATTTAAAATAAAAAGATTTCTCCTAGTTTGGAGTCATAGACAATTCAAAATGCTGTTTGCAGAAGAGTAAAAATACTTATTTAACAATACTTATACAATAAATATTACATCAGATGATATGCAAAACCTCAATCATTGCATGAATGTAGAAAACCAGAAATCCATATATAAATGTGCTTTATCAAATTTCCTCCCAGAGAATTTTCAGCTGAATTTTCGGAGCCTTTTACGATGGCTCGAGTTCTGTGTTTGGTAAGTTTGACGTTTATATGGTTGTACATTTTTTTGTTCATGTCACAAGAGACCAGGCCTCCGGTTTTGATATAAAGACTTTTAGGAAGCAAAGACTAAACTTTCATTATACTTGCAGTTTTCATTTTATCCCGAGCTACGGCTGGATTGTAATTTTAGGATTGCATTTCAGTTATATATAGAGGGGAAACGAAGGAACAAAAAGGTCTTCTAAAGCCGTAGATTGCAGCCATACTTTGAAAATGATATGTGGATTTCAGGATGCATTTTGCGCTAAGTGAAATATATACATTTTCTCTCCCTCTCCAAACACACAGAGCATGATTATACAGAGAATGTAGAAAGGAGCATTTAAAGTGGCAGTAAGCTTTCACATGTCATGAAACATTGAATATATCATAACAGTAGACAAGAAAGATGCCAATGGTTCCAGGAATATAAATATTAATTGCAATATGGAGAGCAAAAACACAGGGTGCAAAAGAATACTGAGAATGGACAACAGCTCAAATAGCTTGCCCTCCGGTGGGTCCCCACTCAGGTCCCAAGCTGGATTTAGCTCATGTTGTGCCAAACTGCTATGTTTTCAGCTGCCGGGTTAAAACTAGAGGGACATGGCACCCAGACCACTTAATTGAGCTGATGTGATCTGGGTGTCTGTAGAGGTCCTTTACACGTGTGTGCATCTGCATTCACTGGCGTACATACCAGGGTCGCAGGGGTCGCAGCCTTGCAACCCTGCGACCAGGTGCCCGCCGCCATGTGCTGCGGCCCCGGCCCGCGCAGAGTAAGCACGGGGGGGGGGGGGGATGATCAATTTTCGCACCGGGGCCCCATGGGTCATGTGTACGCCACTGTATACACACACACATTCATATACACACTCAGACATATAAACACAAAGACACATATATACGCCCACATTTATATATAAAAATACTTCCATGAAGACATGAAAAAATAAGTGTACCTTACCATTAAAGGGAAAGCTGGAGTGGAACCTCATCCCTGGGCTACGGTGGGATCTGCTGGGAACAGTCTCTTCTGATATCCCAACTACTGCCGCTCTGTACAGTTGCTGGGGCTGGGGCAACGCCATATCCCGGCTCTAGCACTATATGAGGGATATGAGAAATCAGTGCAGTGATATCCCAGCAGCCCCTCACTATCTACAGCACAGGTACTGACAACACACCTCAAAGCAGTCCCCTACCACGCTGCACTCCCACAAGCAAGGTGCTAGTAGGTAAGTGCCTGCCTTGGTGGGAGGGGGATGCTTTGTGCCACTGCGGACTGCCCCCTGCCACCCTTAATAAGACTGTCAGTCCTAGTGCACAGTCTTACAGTTGCAGTGAGTGTTACAAACTGCTTCCCCTAAAGGCCATTCTCAGAAATTAAAGTAAACTCAGCTTCCTCTAAACACTGTGTTTTTTGTCTCTTTAATACAAAAAAGAAATTTTCAGTTAATTCTGCTTAAAGGTTTGTATTTGTTTCTCTGTAAATAATTCTTAAATCTCAATGCAGAAAATTAAACTAATTTTAATCTTAAATTAATACGATTCATTCTTTACAGCAAACAAACCTGCGATGATAGATCCTTGAAATTGCTACTTTTCCCTATTGCTTCATCTGCATAACTCACCCCCCCCCCCCCCCCCCCCCGCCCCCCCAACCTGCCGGCGTCTGATTCTAGAATTATTTTTGGAACCATCCTATCCACTGTGTACCATACTTCCAAATAATCACTGCATTCAAATGTCCTCTGTTTTATGTATCAAAAGGAATTAAAGCTCAGTATTTTAAACCCTTTCTTAATTATTTATAATCTCTATAATACTTTGTGATATAGCAGGAATAGGACAACAACTTGGATTGAAGCTGATTCTGGCTTACAGACCTTACATCTAGTGAGACAAAATACACAGAGAGATAAACCTTTGGAGCAGTAAAAATAAATCTATAGTTAAATATCGTGTTTTACTGCTCCTCGGTGGTTACTCTAGGAACAATATATAGGGGGAGGGGGCAAAGATACCACAATCAAAACCGGGGGTACTATTATTTTGATAATAGTTTAAAAGAAGAAAAACTACCACAACAAGATGACATAGTCTAAAATTAGAGGGACAAAGGTTTAAAAATAATATCAGGAAGTATTACTTTACTGAGAGGGTAGTGGATGCATGGAATAGCCTTCCAGCTGAAGTGGTAGAAGTTAACACAGTAAAGGAGTTTAAGCAGGGGCGTATTAGCCGCGAGGCAAACAAGGCATTTGCCTTGGGCGGCATTTTCCAGGGGGCGGCAAAAAAAGCCGCCCCAAACGCGCAGGGCAAATGCCTTGTTAGCCTCGCGGCTAACTGACATGCCGTCTGGGCGGGCGGGCGGCCGACGAGGGAGCACTTCCTCTGAGCTGTCTGCTCAGCTCCCTCGCGCGCCGCAGAGTGAGGCTTGGAGCCGGAATATGACGTCATATTCCGGCTCCGCCTCCCAGCCTCACTGTGCGGCGCGCGAGGGAGCTGAGCAGACAGCTCAGAGGAAGTGCTCCCTCGCCGGCCGCCCGACCGCCAGCACTGCCCAGCAGCCACTGGACCACCAGGGAGAAATAGGACCCCCCCCTCCCCCAGCATTCCCAAAGGTAAGGAGGCTGGGGGGGGGGTAAATTTAAAAAATAAAATAAAAATAAATGTGTTAAATATGTGAGTTAGTATGTGTGTATGTCTGTTAGTGTGTGTGTGTGTCTGTCAGTGTGTGTGTGTGTGTGTGTGTGAATGTCTGTTAGTGTGTGTTTGTGTGTGTGTGAATGTCTGTGTGTATGTCTGTTAGTGTGTGTGTCTGTCTGTTAGTGTGTGTGTCTGTCTGTTTGTATGTGTGTCTGTCTGTTAGTGTGTCTGTGTATGTCTGTTAGTGTGTCTGTGTATGTCTGTTAGTGTGTCTGTGTATGTCTGTTAGTGTGTGTGTGAATGTCTGTTAGTGTGTCTGTGTATGTCAGTGTGTGTGTCTGTTAGTGTGTGTCAGTGTATGTCTGTTAGTGTGTCTGTGTATGTCTGTTAGTGTGTGTGTGTGAATGTCTGTTAGTGTGTGTGTGTATGTCTGTTAGTGTGTGTGTGTATGTCTGTTAGTGTGTGTGTATGTGTGTATGTCTGTTAGTGTGTGTCTGTTAGTGTGTGTGTGTATGTATGTCTGTTAGTGTGTGTGTATGTATGTCTGTTAGTGTGTGTCTGTTAGTGCGTGTCTGTGTGTCTGTTAGTGTGAGTGTGTGTGTATCTGCTAGTGAGTGTGTGTCTGTTAGTGAGTGTGAGTGTGTCTGTAAGTGTGTGTGTGTTTCTGTTAGCGAGTGTGTGTTTCTGTTAGCTAGTGTATGCGTATCTGTAAGTGAATGTGTGTGTGTGTGTATTTAGAAGGCGGGGTGGGGGAAGGGTGGGGGTGGTGCGGGCGGGGGGAAGGGTTGGATGGGGGTGACACCTTGACATATGGATTGAAACCTGTCCTCAGAGCCCCTAATACACACTGACACAGAGCAGAATAGGGACTGTTCCCCCTACATAGGGTCACTTGGCAGATATGGATTGACACCTGTCCTCAGAGACCCTGATACACACTGACACAGAGCAGAATAGGGACTGTTCCCCCTACATAGGGTCACTTGGCAGATATGGATTGACACCTATCCTAAGGATCTCTGATACACACTGACACAGAGCAGAATAGGGACTGTTCCCCCTACATAGGGTCACTTGGCAGATATGGATTGAGACCTGTCCTCAGAGACCCTGATACACACTGACACAGAGCAGAATAGGGACTGTTCCCCCTACATAGGGTCACTTGGCAGATATGGATTGACACCTATCCTAATGATCCCTGATACACACTGACACAGAGCAGAATAGGGACTGTTCCCCCTACATAGGGTCACTTGGTAGATATGGATTGACACC
The DNA here is from genome assembly GCF_036172605.1 of Pelobates fuscus. Classification (NCBI taxonomy): domain Eukaryota; kingdom Metazoa; phylum Chordata; class Amphibia; order Anura; family Pelobatidae; genus Pelobates; species Pelobates fuscus. The sequence continues at coordinate 379,495,265 of NC_086320.1, forward strand.
TGTCCTCAGGGACCCTGATACACACTGACACAGAGCAGAATAGGGACTGTTCCCCCTACATAGGGTCACTTGGCAGATATGGATTGACACCTGTCCTCAGAGACCATGATACACACTGACACAGAGCAGAATAGAGACTGTTCCCCCTACATAGGGTCACTTGGCAGATATGGATTGACACCTGTCCTCAGAGACCATGATACACACTGACACAGAGCAGAATAGAGACCTTTCCCCCTACATAGGGTCACTTGGCAGATATGGATTGACACCTGTCCTCAGAGCCCCTGATACACACTGACACAGAGCAGAATAGGGACTGTTCCCCCTACATAGGGTCACTTGGCAGATATGGATTGAGACCTGTCCTCAGAGACCCTGATACACACTGACACAGAGCAGAATAGGGACTGTTCCCCCTACATAGGGTCACTTGGCAGATATGGATTGACACCTATCCTAATGATCCCTGATACACACTGACACAGAGCAGAATAAGGACTGTTCCCCCTACATAGGGTCACTTGGCAGATATGGATTGACACTTGTCCTCAGGGACCCTGATACACACTGACACAGAGCAGAATAGGGACTGTTCCCCCTACATAGGGTCACTTGGCAGATATGGATTGACACCTGTCCTCAGAGACCATGATACACACTGACACAGAGCAGAATAGAGACTATTCCCCCTACATAGGGTCACTTGGCAGATATGGATTGACACCTGTCCTCAGAGCCCCTGATACACACTGACACAGAGCAGAATAGGGACTGTTCCCCCTACATAGGGTCACTTGGCAGATATGGATTGACACCTGTCCTCAGAGACCCTGATACACACTGACACAGAGCAGAATAGGGGATATTCACTAAATGCCAAACATTGTTATACAGGGGAATATTCAGTAAATAAGGATAAGGATACTGTCCTCCCCCCGGCCCCCACTCCTGCACGGTGGGTGGGGGCCATAAATCACAATAGGGGGGGGGACCTACTGTCCTCCTGCCCGCCCCAGCCCGTGAGCGGTGGGTGGGGGCCATAAAAATAATGAGGGGGGGACCTAGTGTATGATGTTGTATTGATCAGGTAGTGTAATACTATTACCTGTTATATAATATTGGCAGGGGCAAGGAAATTCCCTCTAAATAGATGGGTATAGGCAGAGAGTATGGAGACCAGAGTGATAAAGTGTCAATAAGGTGATATAAAGTTAAATGTATCAAAGACACACAGCCACCCTTTCTCTTAGCTAGTTTCCAGAAATGCTGGATAGGTAGAAGGGCTATAAAGACTCAGAGAGGTCTAAGAAGAATCCTCTAAACTAGCCCTAATCTCCTTAAACACCTTCAAGGGTGTTCTAAGATAAAGCTCAATCTAAACGTTTAGATGACTGCCTGATTTCCCATCAGAGATGCTGGCTAGGAATAACACTGTGCAAGACAAAGAGTGGGTCTAAGTGCCCATAGTGCAGTAAAGTGTCCCTAGTGAAGTGAAAAAGAGAATAACGAGCTGGCGCCCAAGAGAATAACGAGCGGGCGCCCTATCAGGGGACGTGTATATGGCATCGATTTTAGGAAGCGGGAGATGGAAAAAGATGCTTGGTCGGTCCTCCTACTTCAAATTTGGGGCACTGCGCGTGCACTCTAATGTGCCACCAGATAGGAGTGGTGTGTTAAGTAGTACTATTCCTATCAGTTTAATCCCTGTTATGTGCCTTTTTTTTGGTTTGGTTTTTGAAGCCACAGTGCAGCACCAGAGGCCCAAAAAATTAGGCATGTACACATGCCTGAAAAATTAGGTATTGTTGCAGCCGCTGCTATAACAGCGGCCATAAAAATTGATGTGTGTTTCCCAGGAAGAAAGTGCCCTAAAACATTGCGGCTTGAACCCTAGTTGGTGGCGGATAAGTCACGCTAGTCAACCGGCATTCAGAGCTAAAATACAGCAGCGTGTGGACCATTTTTAGCCCAAGGCAGCTCATCTCATCAGGCCTTTTTTAGTCGACTGTATCGCCCACTGTCAGTCCCTTCGGGATCCATCCCTCATTCATCTTAATAAAGGTGAGGTAATCTAGACTTTTTTGACCTAGGCGACTTCTCTTCTCAGTGACAATACCTCCTGCTGCACTGAAGGTCCTTTCTGACAGGACACTTGAAGCGGGGCAGGCAAATCGCAAATTGGGGTAGCTCAGGCCCCAGGTCAAGCCTGCACACCCAGTAGTCAAGGGGTTCATCGCTCCTCAGAGTGTCGATATCTGCAGTTAAGGCGAGGTAGTCTTCTACCTGTCGGTCGAGTCGTTCTCTGAGGGTGGATTCCGAAGGGCTGTGGCGATGCGTAGGACTTAAAAAGCTCTGCATGTCCTCTATCAACAACACGTCTTTAAAGCGTGCTGTCCTTGCCGGTGTGGTCGTGGGAGGAGGAGGATGACTTTCACCTCTTCCCCTGTTAGATTCCCGTTGTGCTGTGACATCACCCTTATACGTTGTGTAAAGCATACTTTTTAATTTATTTTGCAAATGCTGCATCCTTTCCGACTTGTTGTAATTCGGTAACATTTCCGCCACTTTCTGCTCATACCGGGGGTCTAGTAGCGTGGCCACCCAGTACAGGTCGTTCTCCTTCAGCCTTTTTATACGAGGGTCCCTCAACAGGCACGACAGCATGAAAGACCCCATTTGCACAAGGTTGGATGCCGAGCTACTCATTTCCCGTTCCTCCTCCTCATTGATCTCAATGAAGGTATGTTCTTCCCCCCAGCCACGTACAACACCATGGGTACCAAATAGGTGACAACGAGCACCCTGGGATGCCTGCTGTGGTTGGTCTTCCTCCTCCTCCTCAAAGCCACATTCCTCCTCTTACTCCTCTTACTCACAATCCTCTTCCAGCGTTGCCGCAGGTCCAGCAAGCGATGCTGATAAGGCTGTTTATGGTGGTGATGGTGACCACAACTCTTCCTCTTCCTCTTCATGCTCATCTACGGCCTGATCCAGCACTCTTCGAAGGGCAAGCTCCAGGAAGAAAACAAATGGTATGATGTTGCTGATGATGCCTTTGGTGCGACTGACTGGGTTTGTCACCTCCTCAAAAGGACGCATGAGCCTACAGGCATTGCGCATGAGCGTCCAGTAAAGTGGCAAAAAAATTCCCAGCTCCCCATAGGCTGTCCTAGCACCCCGGTCATACAAATATTCATTAACGGCTTTTTCTTGTTCGAGCAGGCGGTCGAACATTAGGAGTGTTGAATTCCAACGTGTCGGGCTGTTGCAAATCAAGCGCCTCACTGGCATGTTGTTTCGCCGCTGGATATCTGCAAAGTGCGCCATGGCCATGTAGGTACGCCTGAAATGGCCACACACCTTCCTGGCCTTCTTCAGGATGTCCTGTAAGCCTGTGTACTTATGCACAAATAGTGATGTACTGAACGGTTCGCCGGCGAATAGTTCCTGGAGAACATAGCGTGTTCGCGTTCGCCACGGCGGGCGAACACATGCGCGGTTCGATCCACCCCCTATTCATCATCATTGAGTAAACTTTGACCCTGTGCCTCACGGTCAGCAGACACATTCCAGCAAATTAGCAGCAGACCCTCCCTTCCAGATCCTCCCACCTCCTGTACAGCATCCATTTTAGATTCATTTTGAAGCTGCATTCTTAAATAGAGGAAGGAAAGTGTAGCTGCTGCTCATTTGATACAGTTTTTCACTATAAGCTAATAGCAGTCAATGTCCTTCAAACGAGTGTCAGGCCTTCAGCGTGTACTATGCCAACCTCTGCCAGTCCACTGTGCCACTCATATCTGGTGTGACAATAGTGTGCCTTTAAAAAGAAAAAAAGTGTTTCACTGTAAGTTAATAGCAGTCAGTGTCCTTCAAGCTGGTGTGTCAGGCCTTCAGCGTGTACTCTGCCAACCTCTGCCAGTCGACTTTGCCACTCATATCTGGTGTCACTATAGCGTGCCTTTAAAAAGAAAACAAGTTTTTCACTGTAAGCTAATAGCAGTCAGTGTCCTTAAAGCAGGTGTCAGACCTTAAGCGTGAACTCTGCCAACCTCTGCCAGTCCACTTTGCCACTCATATCAAGTGTGAAAATAGCGTGCCTTTAAAAAGAAAAAAAGTTTTTTCCACTGTTATAGATTGAATAGCAGTTAGTTGTCTTCAAGCGGGTGTCAGTCCTACAGCGTGTACTCTGCCAACCTCTGCAAGTGCACTTTGTCACTTATATCTGGTGTGACTATAGCGTGCCTTTAAAAAGAAAAAAGGTTTTTCACTGTAAGCTAATAGCAGTCAGTGTCCTTAAAGCGGGTGTCAGACCTTCAGCATGTACTATGCCAACCTTTGCCAGTCCACTTTGCCACTCATATCAGGTGTGACAATAGCGTGCCTTTAAAAAGAAAAAAAAGTTTTTCACTGTAAGTTAATAGCAGTCAGTGTCCTTCAAGCTGGTGTGTCAGGCCTTCAGCGTGTACTCTGCCAACCTCTGCCAGTCCACTTTGCCACTCATATCAGGTGTGACAATAGCGTGCCTTTAAAAAGAAAAAATGTGTTTCCACTGTTATAGATTGAATAGCAGTTAGTTGTCTTCAAGCAGGTGTCAGGCCTACAGCGTGTACTCTGCCAACCTCTGCAAGTCCACTTTGCCACTCATATCTGGTGTGACAATAGCATGCCTTTAAAAAGAAAAAAAAGTTTTTCACTGTAAGTTAATAGCAGTCAGTGTCCTTCAAGCTGGTGTGTCAGACCTTCAGCGTGTACTCTGCCAACCTCTGCCAGTCCACTTTGCCACTCATATCAGGTGTGACAATAGCGTGCCTTTAAAAAGAAAAAAGTTTTTCCACTGTTATAGATTGAATAGCAGTTAGTTGTCTTCAAGCAGGTGTCAGGCCTACAGCGTGTACTCTGCCAACCTCTGCAAGTGCACTTTGCCACTCATATCTGGTGTGACTATAGCGTGCCTTTAAAAAGAAGAAAAGTGTTTCACTGTAAGCTAATAGCAGTCAGTGTCCTTAAAGCGGGTGTCAGACCTTCAGCGTGAACTCTGCCAACCTCTGCCAGTCCACTTTGCCACTCATATCAAGTGTGACTATAGCGTGCCTTTAAAAAGAAAAAAAGTTTTTCCACTGTTATAGATTGAATAACAGTTAGTTGTCTTCAAGCGGGTGTCAGTCCTACAGCGTGTATTCTGCCAACCTCTGCAAGTGCACTTTGCCACTCGTATCTGGTGTGACAATAGCGTGCCTTTAAAAAGAAAAAAAGTGTTTCACTGTAAGTTAATAGCAGTCAGTGTCCTTCAAGCTGGTGTGTCAGGCCTTCAGCGTGTACTCTGCCAACCTCTGCCAGTCGACTTTGCCACTCATATCTGGTGTCACTATAGCGTGCCTTTAAAAAGAAAACAAGTTTTTCACTGTAAGCTAATAGCAGTCAGTGTCCTTAAAGCGGGTGTCAGACCTTCAGCGTGTACTCTGCCAACCTCTGCCAGTCCACTTTGCCACTCATATCAGGTGTGACAATAGCGTGCCTTTAAAAAGAAAAAAAGTTTTTCACTGTAAGCTAATAGCAGTCAGTGTCCTTAAAGCGGGTGTCAGACCTTCAGCGTGAACTCTGCCAACCTCTGCCAGTCCACTTTGCCACTCATATCAAGTGTGACTATAGCGTGCCTTTAAAAAGAAAAAAAGTTTTTCCACTGTTATAGATTGAATAACAGTTAGTTGTCTTCAAGCGGGTGTCAGTCCTACAGCGTGTATTCTGCCAACCTCTGCAAGTGCACTTTGCCACTCATATCTGGTGTGACAATAGCGTGCCTTTAAAAAGAAAAAAAGTGTTTCACTGTAAGTTAATAGCAGTCAGTGTCCTTCAAGCTGGTGTGTCAGGCCTTCAGCGTGTACTCTGCCAACCTCTGCCAGTCGACTTTGCCACTCATATCTGGTGTCACTATAGCGTGCCTTTAAAAAGAAAACAAGTTTTTCACTGTAAGCTAATAGCAGTCAGTGTCCTTAAAGCGGGTGTCAGACCTTCAGCGTGTACTCTGCCAACCTCTGCCACTCATATCAGGTGTGACAATAGCGTGCCTTTAAAAAGAAAAAAAGTTTTTCACTGTAAGCTAATAGCAGTCAGTGTCCTTAAAGCGGGTGTCAGACCTTCAGCGTGAACTCTGCCAACCTCTGCCAGTCCACTTTGCCACTCATATCAAGTGTGACAATAGCGTGCCTTTAAAAAGAAAAAAAGTTTTTCCACTGTTATAGATTGAATAGCAGTTAGTTGTCTTCAAGCGGGTGTCAGTCCTACAGCGTGTACTCTGCCAACCTCTGCAAGTGCACTTTGACACTCATATCTGGTGTGACTATAGCGTGCCTTTAAAAAGAAAAAAGGTTTTTCACTGTAAGCTAATAGCAGTCAGTGTCCTTAAAGCGGGTGTCAGACCTTCAGCGTGTACTCTGCCAACCTCTGCCAGTCCACTTTGCCACTCATATCAGGTGTGACAATAGCGTGCCTTTAAAAAGAAAAAAAGTTTTTCACTGTAAGCTAATAGCAGTCAGTGTCCTTAAAGCGGGTGTCAGACCTTCAGCGTGAACTCTGCCAACCTCTGCCAGTCCACTTTGCCACTCATATCAAGTGTGACAATAGCGTGCCTTTAAAAAGAAAAAAGTTTTTTCCACTGTTATAGATTGAATAGCAGTTAGTTGTCTTCAAGCGGGTGTCCGTCCTACAGCGTGTACTCTGCCAACCTCTGCAAGTGCACTTTGCCACTCATATCTGGTGTGACTATAGCGTGCCTTTAAAAAGAAAAAAGGTTTTTCACTGTAAGCTAATAGCAGTCAGTGTCCTTAAAGCGGGTGTCAGACCTTCAGCATGTACTATGCCAACCTTTGCCAGTCCACTTTGCCACTCATATCAGGTGTGACAATAGCGTGCCTTTAAAAAGAAAAAAAAGTTTTTCACTGTAAGTTAATAGCAGTCAGTGTCCTTCAAGCTGGTGTGTCAGGCCTTCAGCGTGTACTCTGCCAACCTCTGCCAGTCGACTTTGCCACTCATATCAGGTGTGACAATAGCGTGCCTTTAAAAAGAAAAAAGTTTTTCACTGTAAGCTAATAGCAATCAGTGTCCTTAAAGCGTGTGTCAGACCTTCAGCGTGTACTCTGCCAACCTCTGCCAGTCCACTTTGCCACTCATATCAGGTGTGACAATAGCGTGCCTTTAAAAAGGAAAAAAGTTTTTCCACTGTTATAGATTGAATAGCAGTTAGTTGTCTTCAAGCAGGTGTCAGGCCTACAGCGTGTACTCTGCCAACCTCTGCAAGTGCACTTTGCCACTCATATCTGGTGTGACTATAGCGTGCCTTTAAAAAGAAGAAAAGTGTTTCACTGTAAGCTAATAGCAGTCAGTGTCCTTAAAGCAGGTGTCAGACCTTCAGCGTGTACTCTGCCAACCTCTGCCAGTCCACTTTGCCACTCATATCTGGTGTGACAATAGCGTGCCTTTAAAAAAAAAAAAAGTTTTTCACTGTAAGCTAATAGCAGTCAGTGTCCTTAAAGCGGGTGTCAGACCTTCAGCGTGAACTCTGCCAACCTCTGCCAGTCCACTTTGCCACTCATATCAAGTGGGACACTAGCGTGCCTTTAAAAAGAAAAAAAGTTTTTCCACTGTTATAGATTGAATAGCAGTTAGTTGTCTTCAAGCGGGTGTCAGTCCTACAGCGTGTACTCTGCCAACCTCTGCAAGTGCACTTTGCCACTTATATCTGGTGTGACTATAGCGTGCCTTTAAAAAGAAGAAAAGTGTTTCACTGTAAGCTAATAGCAGTCAGTGTCCTTAAAGCAGGTGTCAGACCTTCAGCGTGTACTCTGCCAACCTCTGCCAGTCCACTTTGCCACTCATATCTGGTGTGACAATAGCGTGCCTTTAAAAAAAAAAAAAGTTTTTCACTGTAAGCTAATAGCAGTCAGTGTCCTTAAAGCGGGTGTCAGGCCTTCAACGTGTACTCTGCCAACCTCTGCCAGTCCACTTTGCCACTCATATCTGGTGTCACAATAGCGTGCCTTTAAAAAGAAAAAAAGTTTTTTCACTGTTATAGATTGAATAGCAGTTAGTTGTCTTCAAGCGGGTGTCAGGCTTCCAGCGTGTACTCTGCCAACCTCTTACACTGCACAGTGCCACGCTTATCTGGTGTCACAATAGATTGCATTTAAAAAACCCCCCAAAAAATTCACTGTTATACATTGAATAGCAGTTAGTTGTCTGCAAGCGTCAGAAAGTCAACCCCTTGCCCGGCGTCTGACACCTGGCTTGTCTGAACTATTAGCTCACCAGCTTTTACCATACAAGCTGGTGGAGTCTGAGGCGTTCAAAAAATTTTTAGCTTTTGGGACACCGCAGTGGAAGGTACCCGGCCAAAATTTATTTGCACAAAAGGCAATCCCCAACCAGTACTCGACTGTGCAAAAGGAAGTAATGGCAGGATCAGGTGTCTGAGTGACAGCCAAGGGGGTGTAACAAGGTTCAATTATAAAAGTGACAATTTCTATTGAAATTTGTAATATGGAACAAAAGGACACACTCCTCACGGATAAAACACTTCACCTAAATGATGACGAGGGCACTAAAGTGTTTGCATTCCTAACGCTATAGGCTTTAATTAAGGGCTGCAATAAGAATACCCCTGTGCTATAACAAGTGTGATACAGCAATACAGTGTAATAATATAATACTCTACAATAAGCTGTGATAATATAATACTGTAATATAATACTGTACAATAAGTGTGATACAGCAATACAGTGTAATAATATATTACTTTACAATAAGCTTTGTTAATATAATACTGTACAATAAGTGTGATACAGCAATACAGTGTAATAATATATTACGTACTTTACAATAAGCTTTGTTAATATAATACTGTAATATAATACTGTTCAATAAGTGTGATACAGCAACACAGTGTAATAATATAATACTCTACAATAAGCTTTGTTAATATAGTACTCTACAATAAACTTTGATAATGCAATAAAGTCTAGAATAAGTTTCAACAATACAATAAACAGTACAATAATAAAATGACCATAGGGATTAAGGAGAGAGCGCAGGTAATAATTTCTTTTTCTTTGGTTTTTACTATATATTGGGGCTGATGTGTACAGTAATTATTGCTGCCGGCCCAGTAGTGATCGGAGTGAGCGCAAGACTTTTTTTTTTGTATTTGAATTTACTTTGTATCACACAGCCTTGTTACAATTCTGCCGCCCATCCCATGTGTTCCCTATTAAGGGTTAATAAGTATATAGGGGTGTATATAAAAAAAATACCCATCTCTGTCTTATTAGAGATATCTTTGGCAGAAGCTCAAGGAAGCAAGGCGAGCGTTAGGACCCACCTAAGAGGTCTGCCTTGATGTGGCAGGTGGGCATTCCCTCCAATGGCCATTGGAGTAACTAAATGACCTCCATTTGTCTAAATATACATAGAGATTTAGGAGAGAACGCAGGTAACTATTTTTTTTCTTTGGTTTTTAGCATATATTTTGCAACTTCAGAGGTTATTACATATTGAGGCTTTAATTTTCCTTTTTATGTATATTTAATTTACTGTATTATGGATAGAATCCATTATCCCTTTATATTGTGCATACATGGTGGCTGCAAATGAATTAAAAACATTGTATCCTCGAGCTTCTTTCTCTGTGTCAGCAGAAACTGTGTGATTCTCTCTCCGAGCTCCCCTGCTGGCTCATCGCTAATCAGAAAGGGGCTGAATTACCGACCATAGCTCCCATCAGGACCCCAGACATGTCACGCAGCTCCCACGAATGTCCCACTGCTGCCCCATGAAAAAGAGAACCCTAACTTTGAGAAATCATGTAATAGGGATAAAGATACATTGCAGAGATGGATTATTAGGGGAAGGGAATTGTCACGATTCGGTGAACCCAACACGCTAACACACACACACAGAAAAGGTGCAGTACCGGACCTTAGAGTGTCCGGGCTAAGCACACAAAGAATAGTCAGGAGACAAGCCAAGTAAGGGGAACCAGAAGACAGAATAACGAGAAACAATCCGAGGTCAAAGGGTAGGAGAAAGTCACAAAGTCAGATTAACAAGCCAGAGAGTACGTAACCAGAAACACAAGTTCAGTAGCAATACTAGCAAGCAAAGACCACAACAGGGCAGGGAGGAACAGGAAAGGTAAGTATTTAAACCATAAGGTTAATTCTGATTGGATAATTTCCAATCAGAATTAACAATCACACGTGGGAGATATCTAAACCTCCCACTGTGATTGAGGCACTGTGCCTTTAACACCGGGTCAGGTGACTGACCCCGGCGTGTAATATATTGGGTGGTCTCCCAGCGTGCAGCGTCATGCATGCTGCCGCTGGGGGACGTAGAGGAAGACGCGGGCGGCATCCGAGACTGGAAGGATGCCGCTTGCCGAGCCCACGAGGAGGAGGGGACTGCGGACGGCTGGAGGGTGAGTACTGCGAGCGGAGTGCAGCCTCCCCTCGAAGCCACCCGCGGGATCCCGACAGGAATTCTACCGTTGGTTCTGCAAACTTCATTTGCTCATTAGTCTTTCTCCACAAGCTTGCCATTATTTCCCCATATTACACTGTTATGCATCGTGTATATCAAAAGAGGTAAGGGATATCCAAGATCAGGCTTTTGTTTCTATAAGTGTAATCGCTAACAATCTAGAACAATATTTGCATTTGCAATTTCTCGATATTTTTTATTTCTGCAATGAGATTTCTCACTGGATCCTTAATTCATTTTTTAGTGTATTTTGGCCGGTAATGTCAATGTTTGTTTGAAAATGTTAATTGTGATTGGAAAAATGCTAAAATCTTGCATGTTCTCCTGGTGAGATTTCATAAATGACATTGGAACTGGTCCGACTGCCACTGATAGTTCTTTGTAAATAAGATGCACACAGCAAGGAGTTTAAGAGGAATACATTACTCACTGTGCTTGAGGGCGTCTATAGATGTTGTGACAAATTCAAGATCAGAACACTTATTTCCCAACAGAAAATGATTAAGTAAAGATAGACTGAAAGAAATGCGTCTCAGGGGGAATATTATTAGGAGGAAATTGAGTGATGTGTACCTGATTGTCAAAACAGTCTCCTCCAAATGGCAGCACAAATGGGTATAAACAGATGTCAATATGTTTTATAAAGTGTACTTACCTTTATAGGACCTTGACTCTGCTACTTAGAGTTCATGTTAAATGTTTTAAATTGAAAAATGGCTAGTGTCTCATGCATGTAAATGTAATGCAGCCAAGAGGAATTTATAACAGATACACCGTTAACCAAGGAGTATTAGGTTACCTAGTTTGCAATATCTTTCCCTGATTAGATATCTGATATATACAAACTGACTGACACTGTACATCTATCATAGGACATCATGAGGTCCCACACGTCTTGGTTTCCCCAGATTGTGGGAGTTAATGCCCGTAACTCCATCTATGTTACTGAGAACAGGACACGTGGAGGTCAAACACTCATTGTCTCACCACCTACCCCAAGCACATTAGTAATAGGGGGGGCGGGGGTTCTGAAACATCTACAAAGAGTGGCTGCTGCCCACATGTGTAACTTTTAGCAATATTAAGTAGAAAAGGAAAGTATGACCTGGTGTTACCTTAAGATTAAGGAATCCTAGCCCTATCCCTAACACTAATGCTAATCCTAGCCCTAACATACAACTTCAGTCTTTATTCTAGACCCAACCCTGATAGCCATTAGATGGAGCTCCCTTATTGACCTCTGATTAAGACTTGGTTCTGGAAGTTCGACGTAACCTGTTAGGGTTATTTAGTGAAGTTAGAATTGTTATGAAGGTAAAATGAAGGTAAAAGTAACTGCCTGGGAGAATATATTTAGTTTGGCTGTATTAGCCTTAGATTTGATATTTACTTTGAATTCCCTTTGAAATCCCAACAATTCTCATTTTAGTCATCAAAGTTCAAATGGCCCCTTATTGAATAGACCAAAACCATCTGACTGCATATAACGCCATTCAGACGGCAAACTCCGCACTGTAATGAGCTATTTAATAATGTCTGGATTTTGCAAACAAGGCTGTGAACCCACCTGAATTGGGTCCAGATTCCAGTTGGACAAATGCGTCGGCCACATAATTAAACCTCACATTGCCGAAGTTTATTTTGCTATTTGCCGGCTTGCTGCTAGCACATACTACTTAACATGTTACACATTGTTATCGTTCATGAAAGCAAATTAATGATGATTTGCGAATGTGCATTCTGCATTTGCTTCCGAATTTTATTAAAACCAGTGCTTTGTGAATATTCTGAATTCTGTGCTTTATGTAGGATTCGAATGCAAATGCACTGATTTTAATCCGAATGCATAGGTGCTTTAGTAAATATGATAATTGCCATTCCGTTTGGAACTCAATTTTAGTCTTTAGTAAATAACCTCCTATGTGTTTTTTAATTATTACTTACATTCTCCTGTTTCTCATTTTTATTGTTTTTAATTTACACGTTTTTTTGTTTTGTGTCCTTACTTTTTAAAATTAAAAAAGGAACCTTCTTTTTTGATCATATCTTAGATCATATCTCCAACAGTTACCTTCTCTGTGACCCATTATCATGTTACCTTTAATTATTATAGAATGAGAGATCCAAGGCTTTAGATAACAGCCTTAGAATGTTATCTCTGAAAAATGCAGTAGCTTCCTTGTTGGATAATTTGGGAAATGTTATATTACAGGTGAAACGGAAAGAGCTATAAAACAGAGTTATATAACCAGAAAATGAGTCAATATTTTAAACTGGATATTGTTATTGTCTAGGGCAGGGATAGGCAACCTTCGGCTCTCCAGATGTTGTGGACTACATCCCCCATAATGCTCTTACACACATAATGCTGGCAAAGCATCATGGGAGGTGTAGTCCAAAACATCTGGAGAGCCGAAGGTTGCCTATCCCTGGTCTAGGGAATAGTAAATAATACAAATATGATTTGAAAGTTCCATATTTTCCTGGAACACTTTCTCCTATTTTAAGATGAAATAAATAGAAATCAATGCATTATTGTACTCCTTCTGCGAGTGGTTTCCCAATTATGATAATTGTAAAAAGGTTCAATTAAAAGCAAAGAGATTGATATAGCTTTTAAACAAGCTGTTTAAAGAAACCTTTCACACTAAATAAAAAATTAACCGAGCTTCAAACAAAATGAACCAGATCTGTCACTTAGTTCCATCATCAACAATTTCGAACATAAATATAGAAACATACTCTTTGACTGTTAAATAAATCCCCGAAACCATTACATATCCAACCCCAAGTCCAAACCTCAAACAATAAGACACTGGACACTTGCAGTCAAGGGATAGAGCTTGTCCACATCTTTATTTTGAACCATGGGTTATGTTATAACATAACTTAATTAAACCAAACTGACGACTGAAGGCCACTAGCTTCTCAGGGATATTTAACAGGCCCAGAGTTCGATTCCTGGCAGCTAATCCATACTCAGGACCCCCTTCTCTTAATGCTCTGTTCTCGAGTATTTGCTCCTTCAGGTTATGGTCAGGGCAAATTCCACCAAACATGAAGCTGTGACAATAACAGAAAAGCAGACAAGAAAGGACAGCAGAAATAAGGAAGGGAGAAATGTTGTAGCTCATTTGAGAAGGACATTATTCTTCTTTGCCTTCTTCACTCTTGTCCCTGTTAATATTTTGCCTGTCAATTACCTGTTGTCAATGTAAATTATCCCCATTCTATCATTGTAAAGTGCTGCCAAATATGATGGCACTAAGTAAATAACAATAACACAAGAAGGGAAGGGTGGGTAGGAGAAGGTCCAACCTGAACGGAATGCAAGAGGGGGATGATGGTAAGAAGCAACAATTTATAACTTCACTTTCCAAGTGATACATTTATTTCATCCCTTCATAACTGTCTTACAAAACTGTCCTTGGCACAGGCATTCTAGTCAGTTATGGTAATTTCACCCAAACGGTGAAATGGCTGCCACCATCTTAGTTCCCTGTGCGCCATTGTTATAAGCTCTCAATAGAGAGCAGACAGAGAAAAGAAGAACTGAGATTAGGTTTCAATTTCTCCAACTGATTTGCAAGGCTTTAATATAAATTTCAAAGAAAGAGAAGCATCTTGTGTAAAACGGTTAATACCAGTTATATTTTGTTTTCATTGTTTTATTCAGTTGGTGTAAAATGCAAAGCTCCCCTTTAAATAAGGTAAAAGTAATTTAAGCAATAAATACAAAGATCTACGAAGCAGAGAGCTGTGATATATATTGTCATTGTGAATGCTATTTACTACTATGAGTATAGTGTCAGTGCCTTCAAAGACTCGAACCAGAGTGAGCTGCAGCGACTTACATGGTGGTTGAAGAGAAAGAGCCTCCAGTAGCTATCAAAATGACAGCCATCAGAGGGAAGTTTAAACCGTCAAGGTAAACATTGGGATCCTTTAAGCAAAGTTCTATGTCAGTTGTTAACCTAATTTACCCAAAATTAATCAGTCAAAAGAATCCTACAAAAGGGCAGACTGTAGACATCATGGACATATGAGATTTATATATAAGTTGAGTTGAGTGTTCCCAAGCCCTCTAAAGTACGTTTGAGGTGATGCCTGGTTCGTGGTCCCGTTATCCGACAGGACTCTGTTTTTTTTTTTTTTTTTTCAGTTCTCCTTTCCTTTGCATCTTAAATATCACACCCCCTCATTGCCACTTGTACCCACATATATACATTGAAGGTCTTCAAATAGGAGAATGGTGGCCTTGGTTTCCTCTTCTCATGAACACTCCATGTGTTTTTTTTATAACTTTCCTGTGGATGTGTTTTTCCAAAAACAGACAGATCAATCAGAGCTCCAACGTGCAGGCAGCTTGAAGCTATTAATATGCCATTTATAGAAGTTTTTGCCATGAATGTAGTATAGATATTGGTTTTGCTCTGTGGACGGAGGTTAAGAAACAGACGTTTAGAAGCTGTCATTACCTAGGATAACAAAGGTCAGTGTATTTTTCTGCCGGAGCTATTTTTGAGGCGTACCACCAAGGCTGAAATAGTGTCATTTCAAGCAATACACTGTGTGCACATTCCTCCCAAACCACACAGAAAAAATCATCTGAAATGAAACGTTGTCCGACACAGAGTGTCCCCAATGCATCGTTTCATTGAACGTACACCACAAAATTGAAGGTTTCAACTCTCAAATACACAGTGAATTTTGATCAAAGAAATGAATAGGCTGGAGAGTTAAAACCCCCACTGTGAGAAGGCTTCTCGTGATATTAATGATGCTGTAATTAAACTAATTTAATTTTATAGTACATACCATGACTGTTTTCATTCACAAAAAATACCAAGCATATTTTTTACTTTTTTAAAAAATTTATTTTACAGGTAAAATTAGTCTTAATTGCCTGAAAGACTATAGCAGGGATTAATTAATTAGCGAGTAGGTAGGTGAATGGACTTATTTACGTTTCATTTTAGGAAATAGGTTGTTGGTTACATTCAATAAACATACACATTTTCAAATGAGAAGCAGGCTAATTCATTCGTGATACAGAAGCGTTGGTATGTAGTGAAAGTGCTGATTTTGTTTGTTTGGAAGGAAATTAAATGCATGCTTATAGTTGTGAGTTGCTTTAATTAGAAATAAAAAAAATAACAGTAATATATTTATTAGACATGAAAACTCGTTTCGGAACGAACTGCAATTTTGGTAAATTTGTGCTGATTGGGTGTTGTAAAATATACGACTGAGCCGTAATATCCTGCCACATTCTGGGTGCCCTAAGAAATTTTTTATCTTCAGAAAAAAAATATTCAGCTGAACCAAAATTCTTGCCGTGCGCAAGTCTAATATTTACCATGTTGCAAATTTTTTCATTAGAGTCAATTTCCACTGCTATGACTCTAGGATCATAATTGTCTGAATTGTTAATCATGACTAATGTGATCTGTTGGTCTTTTGCCTAGTGTACTCACTTAGTTTTGTACACCATGTAGTTTTTCCTGTATGTAATGTTTTACCTCCACCATGGTAATCGTGGAAACAGAGCGGGTCTGGTAAATCAGTCATTATCCATGTTCTTTTAATCTCTGCTCTTAATTTATCCTACAGACTGCCCACTGCATTACGTAAAATAGTACAAAGTACACATAACTTGACAACGTACACAGCGTAATAGTTCCTGGATTTGGTGCAAATTCCCCAGGTTTGGAGTCTTGCCGAAAATTTAAGAAACACCCCCTTATACTACAATAAGAGAGAGACACAATTTGGCTGGAAATCCATTACTTTCAAATATCCCCTTTCTATAATTGTAAAGCGCTGCAGAATATGTTAATACTATATAAATTATAACAATAACAGGAGAAGATGAACAGTTCCTGCTGAGAGAGAATTGGAGAATTCATATTAAGACTGACATCATTTCTAATCTATCAAGTTATCACCGATTGAAACAAAGAAACTCTCAAGAAATGCAAGTGTATCTGATTCTTTTATTTCTATTATTTACACTGAATGTCAGCTTAGCAGCAACTTTAATCACATCACTGTGCAGGCCTCCCAGCTGTCCTGATTTTGGTAGTATAGTCCATATTTCAAGGTTCGGTCCCACCATCCTGAATTTATAACGTAGTGCCCCTTTTTTGGGATCCCCAGGAATCGTAGTATGTGCCAGGCTGTCCTTACCCTCTATACGGACCTGCATGCCCTTTTGAGCATGAACCAGTGACACAGTTTCATTTTCACAGGTTACTTCATGACATATACACATAAAGCTATTCCATTAACAGTCACTGATGGAACTACTGCTACAGGCCAAACAATGTATCCCATTGGACAGAACATTAAGTCTAGAATTGGCTGACAGGGGGCAACGACTTCCTAATCTGGGCAGAGCTCACTTCAAGAAGCTCCAAATCTGGGGAATTTACAGCAAATACGGGAACTCTAAATGTGTGTTGAGACGTTTTGTGTACGTTGTGAGTTTTGTGATTTTTGCAATGTATTTTGCACGTAACACATTGAAATATAATATATCCGTTCATGTTTGTTAGAAATCTTCGCAAATGTAACATTATGGGGCAATATATACAGTTATAGAAATCTGTGTGCAATTACTGTTGTATTTCTCTACTTCAGGCACTTTGCTCTTTAATTGTCCTTTATACATCTGTTTTACTTCACAGATTTACAGCTGAGGCTTTTGAAAAATATATATTTATTTCCTTTTCGTTGTTGATGTTAATTGTCATTTCCAAGCACACGCTGCGTATTCTCTCCGCAGGACCCAAGCAACAGGACCCAAAATATCTGCTGTTCAAGGCTTCGGAACTAATAAGGTCTGGTACTGAATGAAGATTTGCAGTACTAGGCGTAGCAGGAAATCAAGCTTCCCCACACAAGTCTAAATCTAGCCAGGACATTGCTAATAAAAACACCTGTAGACTGAGGACTCGCTGAATAATTCTGACACGAGGGAAAAGAAGTACCAAAGTAGAACAGCTAATAGAGAACTGATGTGTTTATCTGCATATTAATTATTAATTCTATATTAGCTTTCTAAATGCTATGGAGAATCACTGGTACAGATACATAAAAGAGAAACTGCTATATTATTATTTAGATTATTTTCAATACTATTTTACTAAGTTAGCTCCTTTTTAATTCCTTTTGAAAAGCGGTGACACCATATTGAAACGTGCATCACAAGGAATTATGGGAATTATGGGTCTTGAGTAAGCAATAGGGGTGGGGCCCTGTATAAAGGGTGGGTATCATATATATAACTAGAAACCACAGGGCCACATTGCAATTATTGCCCTGCCCCCCACCCTTCTCCATACATCAACCACCCCCAACCCTCCATTTGTGTAATATAACACATACAGATATATACACAGACACACATGCTAATTGTAACGGATCGACTGGGTACCCGACTGGGTACCTCCGTTAAAGGATGCTCCAAGCATTTCCTGAGGACTCCAAGCACTCTGGCAGACACCTCAATCACCGAACCGGAGAAGCATATGAGTACTTTTAAGCATATGAATGTTGTATATAGCCGAATAGGAAAAAAAATGCAAATAGGTTTACACTCCTAGCAGTCAAACTGGAACAGCATACAATAAATCCTCCCCCAATAATAAGACGACACTTCACTTTGAGGGTTAAGCAGGAACTCCCCTGTAATGGCCACACACTGGCTTTTATGCAAGTCTCCATGCAAGGGGACATCCCACAGGGTGGGACACAGTACAACCAATCATTTACAGGAGAACCGTAAAACACCCAGCACAAACATACATCCCTCCCCTCTGCCTGTGATATAATTACTGAACACAATGGCTTAATGTAATTTATCACAGGCAGGAAAAATACACTTTTTATACATACACTTTAAAAATATACATCATATTCACATGAAACATACATATTCAGAATCAGCATACTTTAAATATAAACATAACAAAAATTCAGCCAATTCCATCCAGGGGTTAAAACGTTAAGGGAAAGTCCTATTTGACCAAATGAAGCGTGGCTTTTCTGCCCAAAACCAGTTCCACAGAGTCTTCTATCCTGGAGATAATTGGGAAGTAATGCAATTATCTCCAAGGACAGAGGCAAAACTCCATTAGCCACATGGCAGACAAAGGACAATAAAAGCCATAAAAATACATACTGTTACATTTATCACATAAAACATTCACATTCTACCTATCCCCAGATAGCTTAGATCTGAGCGCACATTATTACCAGATGGTGCTCAGATCACATACATACAGTTCAATCGCCATGGAGCCAAAGTCTTTCATACAGTCTTTCAGTATACGGCTGGGCTCCATGGCATAGCTATCTGGGGTAGCATGACTTTAACAGTCCACAGAAAGGCACGAATAAACCTTACTGCAGGTAAAATAAAAGTTTAAAATGCAGGACCACAGTCTAAAGGGAGCAGGCGAGCAACCAGGCCTCTCCAGTGGACAGTGGCGAGGTTGGTTCCGCCACACTAATAAACCGACACACAGAATGACACACATTTAGATATACAGAATGACACTTCAACAGATACAAGCACTGACACACATACAGATACACAGACACACACTGACACACATGCGGATACACAGACACACATACAGAGAGATACACATATAGACAAATGTAGATACATATGCACAGAATGAAACGCATACAGATACATAGGGGCACACACTGACACACATGCGGACAGATACACACATGCAGAAAAACAGATACACATACAGACACACATTTGCAGATACACATACGGACACATATGCAGACAAACAGATACACATACAGACATACAGATACACATACAGACACATATGCAGATACACATACAGACACACATGCGAATACACAGACTCGCATGCAGATACACAGACACACTTAATGACAAGCATTCAGATACACAGAATGATACGCACACAGATATAAACAGTGACACACATACAGATACATAAGGCCACATACTGACACACATACAGACAAACAGATACACATACAGACACAGATATACATACAAACACATATGCAGACAAACAGATACACATACAGACACAGAACACACTGACACATGTGGATACACAGACACACATACAGACAGATACACAGAAACACGTAATGACAAACATTCAGATACACAGAAGGACAAGCATACAAATATAAACTGTGACACACATACAGATACATAGGGGCACACATTGGCACATGCAAACAGATACAGATACAGACATACAGATACCCATACAGACTCACATGCAGACAAACAGATACACAGACAAAGATGCCCATACGGACACACATGCAAACAAAAAGATATACATACAAAGATATATACATACAGACAAAGACATACACATACAGATGCACACATATGCAGACATTCACACACACACATACAGACACACAGATATACAGATATATACATTCACACATACAGACACACACACATACAGACACATACACACATGCAGACACACATACAGACACACATATATACATACACATACATTCACAAACACACACACTCATACAGACAAACAGATACAGACACACAGACACACATGCAGACACACACACATACAGACACACACATACAGACATTCACACAACACACACAAACTGTAAAAAAATTTAGTCACCCTCCTGTTTCCTTCCTTTAGGTACAGGAGGATGACGTCCCTGGGCTCCAGTGGTTGCCTAATGGTGATGGGAGTCAGAGCTCCCACTCTGACTCCCTCCTCTTCTTTCCCTTCATTCTCCTCCTGCGCGGCTCTGCTTTGTGTATGCTGGGAGGCAGGGGCGTATTAGCCGCGAGGCAAACAAGGCATTTGCCTTGGGCGGCATTTTCCAGGGGGCGGCAAAAAAAGCCGCCCCCAAATGCCCAAGGCAAATGTCTTGTTAGCCTTGCGGCTAACAGACATGCCGGCGATCGGGCGGCGCTGGCGGGCGGCACGGCGAGGGAGCACTTCCCCTGAGCTGTCTGCTCAGCTCCCTCGCCAGCCGCAGAGTGGGGCTGGGAGGCGGAGCCGGAATATGACGTCATATTCCGGCTCCCAGCCTCACTCTGAGGCGCGCGAGGGAGCTGAGCAGACAGCTCAGGGGAAGTGCTCCCTCGCCGTGCCGCCCGATCGCCCAGCAGCCACTGGACCACCAGGGAGGAAGAGACCCCCCCCCCCAGCATTCCCAAAGGTAAGGAGGCTGGGGGGGGGGGTGTTAAATTAAACAAAAAAGTGTTAAAAATAAATTTTACAAAAAACGTGTTAATAATACATTTAAAAAAATGTGTTAAAAATAAATAAAAAAAATGTGTTAAAAATAAATTGTAAAAAAATGTGTTAAAAATAAATGTTAAAAAATGTGTTTATGTGGGTGGGTGAGTGTGTGTCTGTTTGTGTCTGTTAGTGTCTGTGTCTGTTAGTGTCTGTGTCTGTTAGTGTCTGTGTCTGTTAGTGTGTGTCTGTGTCTGTTAGTGTCTGTGTCTGTTAGTGTGTGTGTCTGTTAGTGTTTGTGTGTGTGTGTGTCTGTTAGTGTGTGTGTCTGTTAGTGTGTGTTTGCCTGTGAGTGTGTGTGTCTGCTAGTGAGTGTGTGTCTGTTAGTGTGTGTGTGTCTGTTAGTGAGTGTGTTTGTCTGTTACTGAGTGTGAGTGTGTCTGTTAGTGTGTGTGTGTTTCTGTTAGCGAGTGTGTGTTTCTGTTAGCTAGTGTATGCGTATCTGTCAGTGAATGTGTGTGTGTGTGTATATAGAATGCGGGGCGGGGGGAAAGGTTGGGTGGGGGTGGCGCGCGGGGGAAGGGGGGGCGCCTGAGTTTTGTCCTGCCTAGGGCAGCACAAAACCAGGATACACCACTGCTGGGAGGAAGTGACAGCTTCCTCCCAGCGGGCACTCTTACATAATCAATGGGGCCCAGTCGCGCCCTTAAAGCGCTGCAGCACTGACCGCCCCTCAGGTAATCAATTGCCATCTGGTGGCCCCAAGAGCATGGGCCACCCAATGTGTCCCGTCATTGTGGCCTCAGGGGATGCTCCATGTGGCTGGCGCCGCACAACAATGCCAGCAGGCCCCCCGGTTGCAGGGATCGGAAGGGTGGCCGGGCCCCTTGGAGTGACGGCTCGCACGCAGCTGAGACCCCTGCGACCGTGGTAGTTCCGCCAGTGTAGGTGGCCATTTTCTGTAAGGGGTTCAGCCATGTTGATAATTTCAGCTTGGAACAGCTTCCCTCCCTCCCTTTGAGATATGGTTTATGGGATTTTTGTGCTTCTAACTTGTGTTTCTTGTCACAGCATACAGCGGAAAAGGTCCCCTGTCAATCAGGGTTGGACAAGTGGTCCAGTGTAAAGGATGATCAGGGCTGATCCCTTCCCTAACTCCGGTTATGATTATGGGTAAAGTACGCGCTCACTAAGCCAGAGGCAGGCCAGTGGTTAGCATGGAGTTAATGTTGGGCCAGTTCTGAGGCAAGTTTGTGTATAGGACGATGGGGGAAGGCAGTTGCACAGGATCAGCAGGAACGGTTGGCAAGGGTGTTGAATTGAAAATGTTTATGGTTACATTATGTTAATGTATGGTGTTTTATAAAACTAATGATATTTCTTGATATTAATAAAGCTGTGGCCTGTTTGTCACATTTAACATCTTGCATCTGTTTTTTAAGGTAAGCTACTAGGGGTGTATTCACATCTACACGGTACCCACTACCTTCACACATGATTTAAGACCATACGGTCTCACAGAGATAAAATTGTGGTTTGTTCGCAGGCCAGGTTAACAGCCATTGCCCACTCACTTAACCCTGTATACACCTGGAGAAATGAGAAGATCTGTTTCACATACAGACGTTTCATCTTGGTTATAGTAACCCTTGCTGGTATGTTCCCCAAAGAAACAAAATAACAAAATAAAGATTAACTTACCTGTGATCCAGAGACAAATCCAAGTTCTCTTTAAACCCCAATTTTCCTCCGCTGACATCATTATCACGGACCACTGACCACAGAACACACCCATAACCACTACCTCAATAACACCCTTAGACTTAGACAGACTTTTCATTATGTGGATAAGGGCAACAGACCCAGCCTTATTGTAAACGTCATAACAAAGCCAGAATGAGCATAACCAGCAACCTGACAGCTGTTGGGCGTTTACCCAACTGGCAGTTCTTCCACATTGTTATTATGAGTCCAAACTTGACCTGCCTACTACCATAAGACCTTAGAAGACTAAGACTCTTAAAAGTGATTAGCGTATTGGATATCTTTTTAACTATGCTGGCCAAGACGCAAAACACAACACAAATCCACTAAAGATAAATGGTGGGTGAGAGACAAAGAAAGTCAGGTGCACTCCAATTCTTCTTTGCTGACTGGTAAGTTTTCACACTCAACCTCCTAAATATAAAATCTTCTCCATTATTTGCAACAATCTATCCTTTATTGTTGAGCCTTCAAGTTTGTGAGCAGCAGTCACGTCCCCTTCCTTAGCAGTCCAGAGGGATTCTTTAATGCAGGAGTGGGATGTCGAAGGGATGGACTTACGTGAGGACTTGAGCAGGATGGGGGGGGAGAGGCATGCCGCCATTGGACATCTGTTGCCAACATGCTATGCGTGCTGACGAGAGATACCAGATATGCACAGAATTAACACTAGCCAGGTGGGAACTACCAGTTCAATGTGCAGAGTGACTGGCCTATACTGAGTGAGAGCATGAATGGCTGTGTGTCCTATATAGGGTTAGTGTTTGAATGGGCTGTTCTATGAATTAAGGTCTAAGTCGTTCTATAGGAATGTAGGGGAAATATATCGATCTAGTACATTGAGCAAACCAGTTGAAAGATCCTGTAATACGTGTCTATTCCACAGGATCAGGTTTGTAATATTTGTGGTTTCTAAACATTACTGGCCTGTGTCTAATTAGAGGAGATTAAACAGCCCACTTATTTAACCCCAGTAGTATACATGCTTAACGCAGACATCCAGGGTATTTTATAAACCGTATTTAATGTAATTTGGCCACAAATGTCTTCTCACCACAGTTAACGAGCATATCTGCTAACTACTTACCTAATCATCAAACCATCTCGATACCAAACATACATCACTCACATTGCTTAAAAAATATTAGCAATTTTCCACAAGCCACCCTCTCCAATATTGTCTTTTTGCAGCATGGAAAAATAAAGTAAGACAAAGAATAATCACACAGGGCTGTTTACTAAAGTAAGAATTTAAAGGGAAGGTCAAAATAGCTCAAATGGAAAAATTATCTCAGTCAGTAATTATTTCCATTTGAAATTTGAAATTCCCTTTGAATTCTCACTTTGACCCTGAATGTCTCCTCCCATACCGAGAGATAGCAGCGCCCCCTGCAGTGACCCAAACATTTTATAAATGTTTTAATCTAACCACAACTTGAGGCTTTTAGAGAACTTTTCAACAATGCACCCAAATCATTGTCACGCTGACAAGCTTTGTCCACAGCACAGTCCTTGCTTCATTCAGATCCTAACTTGTGATCTGGTATAAAAGTTCTAGAACAGCTGAATGAATGGAGTCCACAGATACCTGGGATAAAAATGTGCACAAAGTTTAAATTTTGTTTCTGTTTATTTACATATTTTGAATGGTATTCTGGGAAACAATATGAACCCAGTCTGCATTTTATAGCGCATGTATTATATTTTTTAAAGCATCTTTTATGATACTTTTATTTTATCCATATCAAAAATATACATAAAAAATGTCACTTCTATAGGTGACAAACTCCTTCACTCCTCTTATCACTTTAATACATAGTTAACCGCAGTTTTAAAGAAAGCCTCCATGACTATCTTTTTCTCATAATTGCAGCGAGTAAGTGGCATAAATAGGAATCTGACACAGGTAGCAGTTGTGAGTGCTTGCATGGAGCACCCTGTTTCATTGTTGTTTGCAGCTCCATACCAGCCTGGGACATTCTGTCGTGATATAGTATCCTTAAAGGGTGCTTTATTCTGTCATTGGTAATGTAAGGGATGCTGCGTAACACTTTAGTAGATATATTCCAATGAAAATATGCATTCATTTACTGCTGCATTTTTTCATTGTTAAAAACAGCTTTCAAATGCTACAGATCTGTTGTCTGTAGTATTTGCCATCCCTCCATTCTAACTTTCCCAGATTTTCTGTCTAAGCTGTCCAATCACAGGCTTCCCAATGCAGCTCAATGAGAAGTCTTTGCAAGGCAGGTGCCCTGGGCAATTCCTGCCTCTTGAGTTTAGCTGCACTTTGAGGTAACCAAACCAGGAAGTGACAGGACCAGTTGTCTGATTGGCAGCCTGTTGATATAACAAGACTTATTCCTAAAAGTGGAATTTCTACTAAAATCTGTATTTTTTTTTTGTGAAATGGAAAAAAAGGGGAAACACTCTTTGCACATAATCCACTTAATCTTTAAGTGCTTTAGGTGTTCAAAGTGTCCCTCTAAGGAGTTAATTAGATCTTTGCATATGATTGGTGGTTATACACTGATCACCCACAACACTAAACCACCTGCCCAATATCACGTAGGCCCCCCATGTGCTCCTAGGACAGCTCTGATATTGAGGCATGGACTCCACAAAACCTCTGAAAATGTTCTGTGGTATCTGGCATCAAGACATTAGCAACAGATCCTTCAAGTCCTGCAAATTGCAAGATGGGGCTTCCATGGATTAGATTTGTTGCTCCAGCACACCACACAGATGTTCACTTGGATTGAGATCTGGAGATGTTTGAGGCCAAGGGAAAAAATGACTCTTTGTCATGTTTCTCAAACCATGTTTTAACAATTTTTGCGGTGTGGCAGGGTGCATTATAGTACTGAAAGAGGCCATCATGGAATACAATTGTCACGAAGGGGTCTATGTGTATTGTATGGTCAATCTCTAGGTAGGTGGTACATTTTAAATAACATCCACATGAAGGACCCAAGGTTTCCCAGCAGAACATTGCCCAGAGCATAACACTGCCTCCGCCGGCTGGCCTTCTTTCCATAGTGCATTCTCCTCCCATCTTTTCCCCAGATAAATGAGGCACATGCAACCAGCCATTCACCTGACGTACAATGAGTCATCAGACCAGGCTACACAGCCCCATATGCAGAAAACTGCAATGCACTTTCTATCATGGACAAAAGTACGTTTTTCAGCAATTTGAGCTACTGTAGCTCTTCTGTGTGATCGGACCAGACGGGATAGCCTTTACTCCCCATGTGCAGCAATGAGCCTTTGGTGCCCGTGACCCTTACACCAGGTTTCCAGTTGTCCTTCTTTGTAGCACTTTTGGTAGGTACTAACCACCGCATACTAGGAACACCCTACAAGACTTGTCGTTTTGGAGATGTTCTGACCCATTCGTTTAGCCATCATTACTTGGTCCTTGTCAAAGTCACTCAGATTTTTCCACTTGCCCATTTTTCCTGCTTCCAATACATTAAATTCAAGAACTGACTGTTCACTTGCTGCCTAGTATATCCGAACCCTTTACAGGTGCCATTGTGAAGATATCATCAATGTTATTTATTTCACCTGTGGAATGTTAACGGAGCTTCCTGGAGGAATTAGCTATACGTAGTACCCTGATTGATTGAAAACAGTCTTTTAGCTCAAGACTGTTTTGCCATAAAATGCCACAAATTGTGCTGATCCAGAAGAGGTTAAATATATTCTGTACTCTGTCATTACTGGAGGATTTTATTTTGTACAGTCCTGCTCCAGAGAAAACAATTACTATTTATAATTATAACATACTCCGAAGCTGCAGAATTACAGGTTTACATTTTGAAAAAAATGGAAATATTTTAATTTGACGTCTTCAGACTTTCATTTGTGTCCATTTATACAATGAATGCATTAACTGCTACTGTTTTAAATAAACTTTTATTTTGGTGAATATTGCTCCAAGATGTTAACAGCCCTGCCGTGACTTTCCCATTATACGCAGCTTAGTGCCACTTCTCATTTTGTTAATTTAATATGTGACCATAAAAACTCCTGTAGCCAACAGGCAGCTTCTTGGATCCAGCGTAACCCAAATCAGGGTAATATGGAAATGTGAGCAGCTGTATAATTACCCATCACGGTGCTGAATGGTCATTGGGAGCTAATGGAAAGACAATCTTTATCGAGCTGTCTATCAGTAAAACCTTCGAGATACGGGAGATAGTTCAAGTAGTCCAGTTTGCCTTCATTTTAAATGCAGCCTTTCCTTTACAGACAGCCTGACTCCCAGCGCTGTGGTCAAAGTGTATTTACGGAAAAAAACGTGGGATTTGAACTTCTGCAAAGATTGAGAATTTTTTGTGGCTTTTTTTAATTCCAACTTTTGAATAAGTTATACGGCAACAGCAGAATCAGCTCTCCACAAACCACTAAACGTCTCCAGTGGAAACATTATTAAACTGTTTTAGTTCAGGACATGAAAGCCAAAGATATACCCATTTAAATAGCTAGGTTTCCATGTCTTGTAAAACGATCCCCATGCCCCGTCCTCCGGGGAAAACTAAAGTGTCCCTTTAATTTTAGAATTGCTTCAGTAAAACGGCTTCTTTATTATCACAGACATTATTTGTTTCAAACTGTTTGTAGAAAAGAAAAATATCTCGGTGCAGGAATATTATATATTAAAAGTGACAAGAAGCTGAAATAGTATCTTATAAATGGATAGATTGATTTTACTTTTATTATTTTAGGCATGCAAGTCTGTAAAAAAAAACAATCCATATCCATCTGTTTCCCTTTCTCCCACAGGAGACCTGTCTGTGATATGTTAGAACAAACACATTTCCTGATATTCCGATTATCTCGGAGGTCACATTTCTTATAAATAAAGGGGGTTCTGTCTATTCTAATCTTTCATAACGCTGCAATACTTTCTATAGTACAAAGTGCAGAAATTATTCTAAAACTAATTTCCTCAGTTAGGACACTATGTGACTGTTATAAAAAACCCAGACGAACAAACAGACATACAAAAAAAATCTAAATATACAATAAGCTAGCACATTAATATGTTTTGTAACCTTATTTTTTTTGTCCTGCAGATTGTTTCCAAGTCATAAAAGAATGGTGAAAAAAGTTGCTACTGAACTTGTAATAATAATAAAAGTGATAATAATATTATAATGCCATACACGTAATAATAATTATAAAATAAATAACTGGTGACTTTTGTCCAGACTGCCCTGTGTTCTAGATACCCCTGCTGGCCATAAGGTGAATTACAAGTAAAATCTTATTTTCTATGGTGTGTCCATTTTATTTTTCCAGAGCCATACAGCTGGTACGTTCAGTAATAGGTCCTTATTCTTTGAGATAAAAAAAAAAATTGTAATGACATTATTTGGCACCAGGAGTTTTTCAAGTAGGAGGGAGTTTAAAGCAACAGGCTACTCATTTTCAGTGATATGCAGAATATCCACAGTACATCCTCTCCGGACCTTTACACGTTACAGGCATGAGAAACAGGAGACTCTCATGCATTTGAACTAACTTAATGCAGATATTTGGACTTTGACCCCCACCGCATCCATTCTACAAGCTTTAATGGATGGTGGATTAAAAACTGGTAATATTGGGGGCATGACCATGACTTAGAGGTGCAAGGACACTCGAAGCTTCACTGGCAGAGGATAAACCTGTTACTTCCATGGAAATGGAGTCACTGCTAACCGACATATCTGCACAGGTAACCTACGCAATGACGGCATACTTCCACAACTTGACAATTGAGATAAAGAGAGAGCTGGCTGAGCTGGGACAGAGAACTGGCCACTTGGAGAATACGGTTAATGAACATGCAGTGGCTCGTAACAGCATGGCTGACAAGGTGCAAGAATTAAAACATACCTCGGCTGATTACAAACTAGAATTGTCTGATACGGTGCAGATGAAAATAAATTCAGATTTAGAGTTATCCCTGAGTAGCTGCTTCAGGATTGTCTAAGTAGAAGTGTTAATTTTGGCGGCAAATTTCAATTTAGTTTTAGTCATAGTCTTCTGACTAAAAAGCCTTTTTGGTTTTAGTCGTATTTAGTCATCTGAATTGTTTTAGTTTTAGTCTAGTTTTAGTCAACTAAATCTCAAAAATTTTAGTCGACTAAAATCTGAATAAAATTGTTAGTCGACAAAAAACCCACACCTTCTTAGCCAATTTTCTTTTAGTGTACGATTAGATTCTGCATCCAATCTTCTCTCATGAGTCTGGCTTCCAGCTCCTACATAAGTGGGGCATTCCTTTCTCTGAAGTAGCAAAAGCAAAGAGTGCTAGGACTCATATTAACAGAGTGGTCTAGCACACAAAGCATTGATGTCTGGACTTGATAAAGTATATTTGAGCAATGGGAAAACACATAAAAGTAAAGAAAATCACAAAAACAATGTATTTATAGCTCTGGACACCCTTCTCATCAGTAGATTATATCCATTTCCACAAACACCAGATGACACTTGGTGAAGGTTAAAACAGCAGCTAACTTTAATATACATAGCACACATATTTATGACCCCAACAGCCTCATTTACATACAATAGAGCACTGTAGTACATGGAAGCATCGGCCAGACAATAGCAAGGGCTGATGGGAGATTGAGGAGGGACAAAGCAGCTAGTTTAAACTGCTCTGGCCTCTGGCAGTGTCCCTGGGACAAAGTCCTGCTGGGGAAACAATAGGGGAGGAAAAATGGGGAGGGGGAGAGGCACAGACAAGCAATACATTTAACATACCCTGCACCAATAATGGGTACAGGATGACCAAAATACAAAAGTAATCTGGGAACCCACCATAGTGATGGTGACTACCCCCACAGTGCCCATTAGATTTCCTGTATGTGCTGTGTTGTGCTGCCTATCCTCACTGATAAACAAGTATGTCTGTGCAGGCCCCTTCACTCTACTGAAGATCTGCGTCTATTCTCTGTTCATATTCGCACCTCTGATGCCCACCTTCCAGTTCTGCACCGTTCCTGTGGAACTCCCTTTCCTGCTCTGTTAGACTCTCACTCATAGATACATAAAAATATAGAATGTGATGGCAGATAAGGACTGTTTGGCCCATCTAGTGTGCTCAATTTTCAAAAATTCGCAAAATTCTCAAATTCACAGTCTCAGTTCCTTCAACAGATAATTCTCACTTCTCACAAAACTCACTTCTTTTGGAAAGCATATTAATTAAACAGCTTTCCCTCCCTGCACCTTGGTAACCCACCTTGTTTCCTCTCCTGCAACCGTGTCATCCAATAAACCAACCCCTCACTGTAAACTATTCTAGCATTCTACTTTTTCCTGTACATCCTACCCTTATCTCCTGTGTCACTTTACCTCACTGCCTCTAGAATGTAAGCTCATTGAGCAGGGCCTTCAGCACCCTCTGTTCCTGTACATCCTACCCTTATCGCCTGTGTCACTTTACCTCACTGCCTCTAGAATATAAGCTCATTGAGCAGGGCCTTCAGCACCCTCTGTTCCTGTACATCCTACCCTTATCTCCTGTGTCACTTTACCTCACTGCCTCTAGAATGTAAGCTCATTGAGCAGGGCCGTCAGCACCCTCTGTTCCTGTACATCCTATCCTTATCTCCTGTGTCACTTTACCTCACTGCCTCTAGAATGTAATCTGGGCCTTCAGCAACCTACTTTTTCCTGTACACCCTACCCTTATCTCCTGTGTCACTTTACCTCACGACCTATAGAATGTAAGCTCATTGAGCAGGGCCTTCAGCACCCTCTGTTCCTGTACATCCTACCCTTATCGCCTGTGTCACTTTACCTCACTGCCTCTAGAATGTAAGCTCATTGAGCAGGGCCTTCAGCACCCTCTGTTCCTGTACATCCTACCCTTATCGCCTGTGTCACTTTACCTCACTGCCTCTAGAATGTAAGCTCATTGAGCAGGGCCTTCAGCACCCTCTGTTCCTGTACATCCTACCCTTATCGCCTGTGTCACTTTACCTCACGACCTATAGAATGTAAGCTCATTGAGCAGGGCCTTCAGCACCCTCTGTTCCTGTACATCCTACCCTTATCTCCTGTGTCACTTTACCTCACTGCCTCTAGAATGTAAGCTCATTGAGCAGGGCCGTCAGCACCCTCTGTTCCTGTACATCCTATCCTTATCTCCTGCGTCACTTTACCTCACGACCTATAGAATGTAAGCTCATTGAGCAGGGCCTTCAGCACCCTCTGTTCCTGTACATCCTACCCTTATCGCCTGTGTCACTTTACCTCACTGCCTCTAGAATGTAAGCTCATTGAGCAGGGCCTTCAGCACCCTCTGTTCCTGTACATCCTACCCTTATCGCCTGTGTCACTTTACCTCACTGCCTCTAGAATGTAAGCTCATTGAGCAGGGCCTTCAGCACCCTCTGTTCCTGTACATCCTACCCTTATCGCCTGTGTCACTTTACCTCACTGCCTCTAGAATGTAAGCTCATTGAGCAGGGCCTTTAGCACCCTCTGTTCCTGTGCGTCCAACTGGTTTTGTTGCGTATACTTGTCTGGTAGTCCACCTTTTGTACACCGATACTGACTTATTTGGCACTTTATAAATAATAATAACCCCAATTTAATAAGAGCTCTGGTGATCAGAAAGACAGAATTCATGTCAAAAGCTCCAATTGAGGGCAGACATCCAGAGGTTAGATGGCTGGATAAGCAAGGCAGGAGTCTAAAGCATGCAGAAAATTATCCCCAAACCATAGCTCCCACAAAGGTAATGACAGCTTCCAGCAGTGGATCAAATAAAGGAGTTTTTGCAAAAGTGGTAATAGGATTCAGAATTATAGTTAACATGGTAGAGGCAAATAGATAATCTTGATGAACTTCACTTCTATTGAGAATTTTCACTTATGAGCTACACCTGTATCTGCATTAGAAAGAAAATATATACAGATGATTATATAGAACAGTGTGTCAATCAATGTGTCTGGCGTATTCTATATCAGATCTAGTTTAGGTTTGGAATACAGAGTTACAAATATAGAAGTATGAAGGAACCCCAGACCCCTAACCAAGGACTGATACTAAAATCACCAAAGTTCAGCAACCCGAGGCTAAGTTTGAAAAAGTGAGACACCCAGAGACAACAGAAACATTGGTAAAAGAAACAAAAAAAAGAGAGGCAGATCATAGAAGCAGACTTTTATCTGTGTTGACTGAATGTATTAAAATACAAATCCTGATGGTAAATAAGAATACACCACAATCCTGCAAGATGTACTGTCCTAATTACAAACATTGACAGTGAATAAATATTGGGATAATACAGGATTCTGCATATCGACATATCGGATCTACATTTTGGCTTTTAGAATAAGGCAATAGCTGCTTCATTTATTTCTCAAGATGAAGACAAAAATAACGTGAGAATTAAAGCATCAGATCGATGTGTATTTCTTATCAAAATGCATACCAACGAAAGGATATAGAGAAACAAAAAAAAAGAAAAATATGGAGGATTAAAATAAAAGATCAAAATAACATTTTGTGAATCATAAAAGTATTGTCAGATATTACTTGTCATATCCAAATTCTTGATTTCATCTGAGACATCTTGTGGATGTGGAAAATGTCTCCCAAAAGTCAGTAGGAAGAGGTTTAATTAAGTTGTCCAAGTAAAGGAAATGTAACAAGAATATGACAACTCTCTGAGTTCCAAAGAAACACAAATTAAGTCACTGGAGGAGAATAATCAAAATGTCATCAAACATCGGGCAAAGGTGGAAAAATGTTCATTAAATTGTCTGTCCGCCCACAGGAATCATTGGACTTTAGGATTTTGAGACCTGCGTAAGAATCTGTTGTGACCCATCTACCAATTTTTTTAAAAAGGATCAAATAGCTACAATTTGGTAGACATGCATTTTGGTCTTCGTATGAACTGCAAAATTATCAAACATTTCAGTTTTCTGTAATTTAATTGGAAAAAGAATACAAAATTGGCATATATACTGAACGACCGAATGGCTCACTGTTCGTTCGTCAATCGGTCATTCGGTTCACTCAGTAAACGCGCGCGCCGCTGCAGCCAATAACAGTGCTGCAATCATAAACTTTTAAAGGGATGGATTTGAAAATCTGTCAATACTTTTTATTTGTTTATTTATTTAGCTTTTAATTTGCATTAATCCTGAGATTAATGGCAGCTGAAAAGTCTGTAAAAAAATTAACTAAATAGATATGTAACCAAATTTTAGGCAAACCACAACGAATAACTGTTTCAGTGCAATTCTGTAGAATTTGGTGAGTGTTGTGATAAACTGTCATCACATTTCTTGGCTCCACTCCTGAGATAGGTCTAATAATCTGTTCTATAGGGCAGGCTCTGGGGATTGGGGTTATGTATGAAAAGTATTGGATTCACTATCCCTTTTGCACCAGCTTTGTGTCATTTTTGTCTTGCCTTTTCTGTAGCACACCAAAATAACCCATCTTTCTGCCACTTTCTTTCCTTTTTTGTATTTTTTTTTCTTATAATTTTTCCATTGATTGTATTAGCACAATAAGACGAATGGGTAAGATTACCAGAGGATTTATTATACATTAAGCAATATAAAGATGTTTTTATATATTTTTTTTTTATTAAACATGAGGAATAAGGTGAAAGCTGTTTACCTTTAGCTTAATGTAGATAAATGAAAGTTGAAGGTTGGTGTTAGCCATTGAACAGCTTCTACCAAGATATACTAACTGGTCACTAGCTAGATGTCCACTATATTTAGGACATTAGCATCACTCCAATGGTTATACTGCTCCCTGCTGACTGATGATGTGTGATGCCGCCTATTGGATGCTACCAGGTTGTGAATCTGTATTGGTTTTATCCATCACTAATGATTAATAATCTTATTCTTGATCAATACAAGAGTTCGATGCATCTAGGAGATATTTACTGAACAGGATGGGAAACCAATAGACGCTGTTAATGAAGCTGGCACAAATTAATTTCACCACTGCCTGTTCAACTAAATAAAATTATGCTTTTATGGCAAACTTCTGTAAAATCTCCAACATAAAGTGGTTAAATATGCTCCCTGCAAACACGCGATCTGCATGTTTTGTTCGCAAGGCACTTTATCAAAACCGAATAAACTCACACCAAATTTCCCTCCTCTTTTAATAGCAGAACCATTAAGGAAAAACCCATACAGGTGAGTAACTCCAACTTGAATCAACCATCATAGCATAGAACATGGTTTGGAATTCCAGAAATGGAAGTATTTATAATACTGCTGCTCAGAGAGAAAATGGGAAGCATCACCTGAATTGGCACATATTAACAATTTACAAACAAGGATAACAAGTATGCGAAATGAGAATATCAAACTAAAAAATCATTATAATAAATCCACAACACACATATACAATGATCAGCCACAGTAAACATTAGAATCACTGACAGGGGGAGTGAATAACATTGATTATATTGTTACAGTGGCACCTGTAATGGGGTGGGATATATTAGGCAGCAACTAAACAGTCAGTTCTTGAATTTCATGGAAGCATTAAAAATGGAAAAGCAAAAAGATCTGAGTGACTTTGACAAAGGGGTAAATGGTGATGCATAGACCACAGGATCAGAGCATCTCCAAAATGGCAACTCTTGTGGGGTGTTCCCGGTATGCAGTGGTTAATACATACCAATAGTGGTACAAAGAAGCACAAGCGGTGAACTGCATCAGGGTCATGGGCACCCAAGGCTCATTGATGTACGTGGGGAGTGAAGGATAGCCTTTCTTGTCCAATTACACAAAAGAGCTTCTGTAGCTCAAATTTCTCAAATACCTAATGTTGGCCATGATAGAAAGGTGCCAGAACACACAGTGATATGCAGTTTGCTTTATAGCTGTAGAAGAGTGTCCATGATTACACCTGTCCACCACTGAAGAGTCTTCAATGGGGATGTGAACATCAGAACTGGACCATGAAGCAATGGAAGAAGGATGCCTGGTATGATGAATCACGTGTTCTTTCAGATCCGATGCATGGCAGGGTGCACGTGCTTTGTTTACCTGGGGTTAAGATGGCAGCAGGAGGCACTATGGGTAGAAGGCAGGCCAGCAGATGCATTTCTTTAATGTTCTGGTCAATGTTCTGCTGGGAAACCTTGGGTCTTGGCATGTATGTGGACGTTACTTTGACACGTACCACCTACCTGGAGATTGTTGTAGACCACATATACACCCCTTCACGGCAATGGCTCTCTCTAAAAGCAGTGGTATGTTTCTGCAGAATAATACATCCTGCCACACTGCAACAATTGCTCAGGACTGGTTTAAGGAACACGACAAAGAGTTCATTTTGGTGCCTTGGCCCCAAAATTCCCTAGATATCAATCAGATTGAGCAGTTGTGAATTCTTAGTGTCCCAAGAGTGCACTTAATTCATCTATTGTCTATTTTGGTAATTGACATGGCCTTACCCTGACTATCCTGTATTTTCGGGTTTCCTTGACCTAGCTTTGTCTTATGAATAAGTGATTTCTGGCACCCATTGACTTTGACTTGTTTTCAATGTTTCTGTGGATATTTAGATTAAACCCATCAAGCCCACCCACACAAATGTGCCTACTTTTCTCTCTGGTGGGTTATATGCTGTGTGTTGGGTTTTAGAACTAGGACAGTCAGAACTTTGAGCTAAAACTCTGGCTCATAAAAACACATATGAAGACCCTCAAACCTCATTGCTCTCATTATACACCCACATTCCAGACTTCTGATGGTACAGCATAGCAAATTACTACCTGTACCTTTTTACCCAGTAGACATACATACCTAACATGAATATTAATTGGAACAGAATTGCAATTGGTTATCCATATTAAAATGGTGCACTGTGACCGAGTAACCTTATGATAATAGCTGTTTATCTTTTTTTAATCATTGAAACATTAATCAAGAGCTACTCAAGTAAAAATTAAAATAGAGAAACCCACGGTCAGAACCATCAAAACCTGGAATTCTAGCCAGACTGAGAAACAATGCAAACTATGGTAAATGATCCAGGGGGGGCATTGTGATACTATTATAAGCCTTCTAAATTATCCCATGGGCGCTGCCGACAAAGCGCGGAGCATCTGTCTGTTTCATCCAGTGTACACAGCAAAGTATAGTCCATCAAGGGCTTGGTATTAAGATTCACATGCTGAAACCTAGGAGAGAATTTACAATTCACCATTCAAACCTTGACTTGTAAATTCCCTCGAAGACTTGAAATAGCAGAATATTTCTCGATATTATGCTTCAGGCTCTCAAACGGAGACTAAAAGGTATTTCTTTTAAGGCAGGGAATATTCGAGGAACCTTAGGTGGGCAGTTAGCATGAAGCTTAGCAGACGGTCTGGCTGTTTAATTAGTTCCCAACATAGATGAATTATTAAATAGTTTGATGTGGGGTATCAAACTGTAACAATCACAGTTCATTTTACCAGTAAACACACAACTAATGGGATAAAATGTTAGGATAAATTGGCATTCATGCTTTCATTTCCAATCCCCTGGTTTCATAAGTGTTTATGGTTTTAATATGAATGTGCATTTATATTTTATCCAGGAGTTATAATTTTTTTAAAAGCAAAGCGTTTTGCAAAAAAAGAGGGAGGGGTAGAAAATTAGAGACAAATGTGCGTGCGGAGAGATTATGTTCTACTTATTCTGACCGCAAGCTTTCAGTAAGGAATATTAAATTCTACTGTCTGTTTCTTTCCCTTAAATTTTGCTAATGCTCCTTGTCGTACAGTCAACCAGTGGTATAATAAAAGCTGGTGCCATATAAATAAATTAGGATTATTTAGATTTTGGCTTCTAGTCAACGTATTCCATAGCGCTGTACAATGGGGCACAAAAAATAGAATTCATTGTAAACAAGAAAAGTTGTAAATACAAGAAGAAGAGGTGAGGAATGACCTCATTAACAAGCAGGAAGGAAGATTGTCTGCAAGAGGAGAGGGTGTAATGCATAGGTGAAGCAATGGGGAGGACGAAGCTGGTCATAATTATGCAGATCTCCATACCGACACATTATTTTAGGACAGTGTCCACTTGGTCACCACATCCCACAAACAAAGCAACTGGTAAGAAGACATGGGGGGACATGCAAGGAGTGGCAGCAGGCCAGTCTATTTCTTTGTCTTCATACACACTGTCTGCCAGCAGGATATGATGTCATGATATATCTCAGTGGGTCAGTGTGGGTGTGTCTGCATGGCTTAGTTTGTGTGTTTCTGCATGGGTCAGTGTGTGTCTGCATGGGTCAGTGTGTGTGTGTGTGTGTGTGTCTGCATGAGTTAGTGTGTGTCTGCATGGGTCATTTAATGAGTGTTTCTTTGTTCTGCATGGGTTAATGGGTTTGTTTGTGTGTGTGTGTGTACTGCTAGATGTCTTTAAATTGTGGGAGAGTATTATGAATTAATATTATATTATTTATGTGTAGTGTATACATATTATAAGCAGAATATAATTTATACACAAAATTACTATAACACACATGAATTAATTTGCATGTCAGAAAGGACTGGGGCAGGAGAACTGCATTGCGTAAACTGGCTTTTGGGCAGCAAGAGAGGTACATTCATCCCTGGTCTTTGGTCAGAAGAACAGATTATCATGAGCTTGGGAATCCAATTATCATGCACAAGCATCAGTTATCTCAAAAATGCTCTCTGGGTTCATTGAAGTTTCATGGTTTGGGCAGAGTGGATCTTTTGACCAAAGATGACTAAAGAGGGCAACCCCCCAGAGTACAGAGATTCACTGACATAGTTATTAGCCTGTAAGCATTCCAAATATTACATGGCAAGGTAATATATGTGGCTTGATGGAATATTTTATTGCACAAAAAGATGCTGTACCTTAAGGCATACTTCATCAACAAGAATGCATTATCTCTTGAAATATCCTGGCACATTTATAAAATTAGGCAGTGAGAACATGCAGTTAACCTATAGAGCAAAATGAAGTTATTTAGGGGAATGGAGCATCCCTTTAAGACCCCATAGGACACTGGTGGCCGATGGAACAAAATTGTTCTCATATATGAAATCAACGTTTGGATGCAACCAAACTCCAAGGCATATGTGACAATAAAAGTGTGGCAGGTTCAAACCGTAGGTTCAACTTTACAAATCGTTAGTGCTGAATACAATAATTTAAGGGTTTATTCCAGTTTTCAACATGTGTCTATTAGACTTGCGCACAGTGAGAACTTTCGGTTCTGCAAAAATGATTTCTGGACACCCGAATTTAAGCCAGATATTGTCTCTAACCATCCAAATGTTGATTCACGAACTGAATCAGGAGACAAACCAAAAAGGCGCACCAATTAGTGTCCTTTAGAATATAAACATATATTGATTTATTTTACTACTCCTGTTTTTACCAACTATTGTGAAAACATTAAGTGACTGTCCCCTACACACCAATCATCTTTTTTTCCCATTAATCATCTATTTTTTTTTTCATGCCACTGGTACATTTCAAAATATTGAAACCCGAACATGTTACATAGTTACAGAGGCTGAAAAGAGACATGTGTCCATCAAGTTCAGCCGTCATCATATCTGTTTTTTGCTGTTGATCCAAAAGAGTTGTTCCAATTTTGCAACAAACTAAGAAAAAAATTGCTTCTTGCATTCAAATGTATCCTTGGATCAAGAAGCTGTTACCCTTTAGTTGAAAAACGAGGCAAAATGATATTCTCATCCCGAGAATGAATGTCCGTTTTTATACATGACAATACCTTGCTGGCCTTAGCCACTGCTGACTGACTTTGCACATTGTTACATAGTTTGTTGTCTGTAACGATTCCCAAGTCCGCCTCGTGTGTTGTTATTCCTAATTCGCTTCCATTTTGGGTGTAAATTGCTTGTGCATTCTTTACTCTGAAGTGCATAACTTTGGATTTTTCTACATGACATTTTTCTTTTTCAGATTTTTTTTTACTTAGCAAATTTTATCAAAATACATATTTTCTCTTTTAGAGAATGAAATATGTAATTATTTTTTACATATTGACCATACTATGACATAAACTTGTACATTCACTACTACATTCAAATACATACATTTTTCATACATGACTTAACATGCCATGACTTTCTATATAGGCTTCTGATTAGAATTTACATTTATTACTTTTCTTTATATTATTTGTCCCGTATATCTTTCCCCTTTCATATTTGTATAGGCTTTATACTGAGACATATTTCAAGCAGCTTCTCTTGTTTTTTAATAACATCAATGTCCCTTGTATTACTTAAAATATACTGTCTGATTTCCTCGGGATAGTTTCGCTATTATGTTTGTAAGATGTCTATGAGTGTTTTCCATTTATTTATTTTTGTCAAACTGTATGAATTATTCCTATTTATACCCATTTCCATTTTACATTGATACAGCACTTGGGCCTTAACTACATTCCATTCTGGGATCTTATTACTGCTCCAGTTTCTTGCTAGTACCAATTTTGAGGCCATCAGAATATGTGTTAACATCATACTACACTCCGTAGGCATTTTAGGCCAGTCTAAATGTAATAAGTAACTCTCGGGTGTGAAAAGTAATAAAACCCCCAATAATGTATATATCTGATACATATATATCGGACAATGTAATAGAGCAGCAGGAAATGCCAGCATGTATGTCGTAGCGGGGAATGTGGTGCGACTAAAAGAAAGAGACTACCCACTTATCCCCCCAATAACGACAGACAATGCATATTGGATGAAACAGGCCACAGCATTTGTTAAAACTTACAGCTGTAGGACACATCCAAATTTATTATTTTCCTTTAATTCAAATATAAATAAACACATAAATATATATATATAAATACCATAATTAACATATAAATTAACACTTATTGCCCTACAGCCTTCAACTTAAATAACCGTCCTTGCCAACGAACTTAACCAGGTGCCTATGCACCAACAACTTTACCCACTGGTGTCTCTCCTCCCCCCTCGTCCAAACCAAATTCCCATCATCTTAAATGCTCTAACCACCAGCCGGCTCTTAGCTCGGTGGGCACGTCCAATTCGGTAACTTGAAAGTTTACCTTACAGAGCAGGGGAGGTTGAGACCCACCTTGTTCATCTCCTGACATGCCATCTGCTCCCCAACCCTGTTGGCAAGGACACGCTCCCCGCCACAAACCCCGCTGTTTTAAGCCTAAAATCAGCGGGGAGCCCCACCAAAACCAAGCAAGGCCTGTTCCACCGCCTCCTGGATTGCAAGATTAAAGAGGTCGAGCCCGACCTCCGTGAGGTGCACGCCATCACTCCTGAACAAATTAGCTGCCTCCTGCTCAAACACCCTATGGCGCACCGGAATCCCGTTTACCCCTAACACGAACTTAGAGACCCTCCGGTTCAATTTAACCCGACAACGGTCCATCACCCGCTGATTATGGGCCCGCTGCCAGTAGTTTCGTGAAATGACCTCCGACCAGACCAGTCGAACGTCCGGGAACAAAACCAATACCCGCGCTAAATCCCTCTTAATTGCGTTCCCCAACCGCCAAATAGGCATAGTCCTGAGATCATTACCCCCCAGGTGAATTACAAGAACACTAGGTGGACCCAAAAGCCGGGAAAGCTGAACTAGCTCAGGGAGGAGCCGGACCCACTTCATACCTCTATTCCCAAACCAGCGAACCTCCGCTTCAGAAGGCGTGAAACCAAGCAGCTCACCTCTCGGACGGACAGCCGCCCGCCGTCTGGCCCAGAAGACATACGAGTGTCCGATCACCCAGACCCTGGGGGGACTCCCACCTAAGGAGAAAACATCAATTTAGGAGGCGGGAAGGAACATATGAAACAAAATGCCCAGATGCCCACCTCCCAATCCTCTGAACCGCTTGCGCCGACATTCCCAGCCTAGAAGCTTCAGTGGCAGCGCCAATCCTAAATGAATGACCCCCAAACTCCTTACTGTCAATCCCCAATACCTCCAATCCAGAACGAAAAACCCGAATAAATTGAAAATGGGACAGAAAACTCCCATCCTCATGAACCAAAAGGGGGCCTGAAGAAACCGGGCGCAACTGGCAGAATTCCTGAAAGGAAGCAACCGGGCAAATATCTGAACCAGGGACAGCCCCCAGCCGCACCCATTTACCCCTACCAAGGACATCAGTTTTTGACCGTCGTATCAGAAACGCAATCCGCCCCGGCTCGCACTGAACGTCGGCAAACAACACCCCCCCACAGCTGCGCCTACTAGGGCTCACCAGTTCCCCAATGCGCATGGCCCCAAAGAATGCCAGCGAATAAGCCAACTTAAACAGCCGGGCCTCAAACACTGAGTAACAGATCTGCGGGAGCACCCCACAGAGTCTTGACAAAAGCACCGCAGAAACCGGCCTCCGTGCGTCAACCGACGCCGCTCGGCGTCGCAGTCCCTTAAGTGCCTGGCACACAACAAACGCTTTAGTCGAATCTTCCCACCCGTGCAGCTTAAATAGAAAGCTAAGACCGGAGAAACGTGCGGAGATTGCAGAGGGAGACTTACCCTCGAATTCCCAGCGGTCCAAGAGCTGTAGTATCCCCCCGAGACGCTCGTTTGGGGAACAAAAAACACCTGAATCCAACTCCCATTGCTCCCATTCACCCCACACCTTACCGTAGCGATTCCAAGTGGCCTTGGAAACCGATCCACGGACCCATTCCATCACTCTGCCTGACCAAGCGACCAGATGTCCGCCGGGCAAGGCGTCCCCTCCGGTTCCGCCTGCGGGGCGACAGCCCGAAACTCGGACCACTGTAAACGAGAGAGAGCATCCGCCATCACATTGTGAACTCCCGGTATATGCTCAGCCCTACAATACACATTGAGACACAAACATCGGAGAACCAACCACCTAAGCAAGCGAACCACCGGAGGGGAGGAGGCCTGAACAACCCCCAAATTGTCACAGTGAAACACTACCCTTTGATCCTGCAAACGTGACCCCCAGACCTCCATCGCCACCAAAATGGGGAAAAGCTCCAGAAAGGCCAGATTCTTCGTGAGCCCAGAGACACGCCAACTGTCCGGCCACACGGCCGCACACCAACTAGAGCCCAGAATGGCCCCAAACCCCACCGAGCCAGCCGCGTCTGTAAATAGGTGGAGGTCGGCGTTAGAAACCTCCAGCTTTTGCCAGTAGGACCGGCCATTGTACATAGCCAAGAAGGAGTCCCAAACCGCCAAATTGTCCCGCAGCGGCCGAGTAAGCCGAATAAAATGGCGAGGCCCGGATACCCCGGCCGTCGCCGCAGCCAGCCGCCGGTTAAAGACCCACCCCATGGGCATGATCCTACAGGCAAAATTCAGCTTCCCCAGCGACTGCAGGCAGCAAAGCTGAATCTTGCGACGCCCGACGGCCACGGCCACCTCGCGCCGTAAGCCTTGAATCTTATCCAAAGGCAAGCGGCATTCCCCCGCCAGAGAATCAATCTCAATGCCCAGAAAACTGATACAAGTGACCGGGCCCACCGTCTTGTCGCGAGCCAACGGGACCCCAAACCGATGGAACACCTCACTCAGAACCCGCAGCAGCATTGCACAGGCTGGCGAATCGGCGGGACCCACACAAAGGAAATCATCGAGGTAGTGCAGCAAGGAGCCTATCCCAGCCTCCTTCCTCACCACCCAGTCCAAGAATGTGCTGAAGCATTCAAAGTAAAAGCAGGATATGGAACAACCCATAGGGAGGCACATATCCACGTAATACCGGTCTTCAAAAACACAGCCCAGAAGATGGTGACAAGCAGGGTGCACCGGCAGCAGACGGAAGGCCGATTCCACGTCAGCCTTGGCCAACAAGGCCCCAGGGCCCGCGGCCCTGACTATGGCGACCGCCGCATCAAAGGATGCATAAGACACTCGGCAGAGTTCCGAAGAGATGTCATCATTCACCGAACCCCCACTGGGGTACGATAAATGGTGAATCAGCCGGTATTTCCCGTGCTCCTTTTTGGGCACCACACCCAAGGGGGAGACCCGCAATTCTGGGAGGGGGGGTCCCTAAAGGGACCAGCCATACGACCCAACGGCACCTCCTTACTCAGTTTTTCCCGAACCACCCATGGGAATTCCTGGACCGACCGAAGGTTCCGAACCCGAGGGGAAGGGGGACGACAAGTGAAAGGAATCCAAAATCCATGCTCAAACCCATCCAGCAGGATGTCGGCAGCACGATGATTCCTATAACAGGCGAGCCAAGGGCGCATCGCGCTTATGCCACCGGCGTCGTCGCCCTTTGACCCCAAATCCCCTTTCTCGCCCACTTTGCCCCGCTTGAAGCAGTGGGAGACGGGATGGGCTCCCCCGCAGGTGGAACATTCATGCTTGAATCGGCAGGATGTCCCCCATTTGCAGTGACTGGCGTTGAATTTCCAACAACAGCCTGGCCTCTGATGTGCGGCCGGTGAGGAGGAGGACCCCCCCCCATGGGGCCCCCCGAGAAAAGACGAGAACCCACCCTGCTGGGGGGCTGGGCGGGTCATAATGGAGAGCCAGAGGCCAATGTCCATCTGGTCCCACGAAATGGAGGGGCGCACCGCTAACCGTTGACGGAATTGCTTGTCATATTTCCACCACCCCAGACCGCCATAGGTACGACAAGCGTTCCAAATGGTATCCTGGTAGCAGAACAATGCAGAGCACTTCTGCGGAGCCCTTTCCCCAATCACACTGGCCAGGATTGCAAATGCGCGAATCCAATTCCCGAAAGTCTTAGGAATCTTCCGGTACCGGTACTTCTCCTTGTCTTTGTCGGATTCCTTCCCGTCCTTTTCCGGTAAAGGAGGAGCTTCCTCCATAGGAAGGAGGGAAAAAATCTCAACAAATTCACCCCTCCACATTTTTTCCCGAACTTCCTGTTTCAGGTGCACGCCCAAGGGCCCTGACCAACACATATAGGTGGACCCACGCGCAACGTCCGCAACACCCGAAAGGACACCCGACGCCTGGGGGACCCCAGCAACCACCGGCACAGAGGCATCCAATGACATAGTAGGGGTGCCCGCTTGGCCACCCACCCCGGAAGAGGGGGACCCCGTGACTCCAGGAACCGCCATAACCCCTTGTGACTGCAACGCTGAGGACCACACTGACCGAAGCTGACCATCTAATAGGGGGACCCTACCTGCTTGCGCACCCTGCTCCCACTGATCAAGAAAACCCCTAAGCCCTGACAGAAACCCCCCCAGTGAAGGACCCCCAGATTGAAAGGAAGAAAAATTTGTAAACTCACCAGCCGATGCCCGAGGAACCTCCCGCGGCAAAGGACATGAAGATGATCCAGGCAGGACAGAGTTAACTTCATTTTCAGCACTGCTCAGCCTTGCAGCAGCACCAGGCGCCATCTGCTGGACGGTCCCAGGAACTGCAGACACAGCAGCCAGAAGAGCAGCGGAGAGGAGGTAAGCTCACACCCCGCAGAGGAGGGCAGCCGAGGTGAGTACCCAGGGGGGGCGTAGGGACCAGGAATAGGGACAGGAGGGAGGGGGGTAGGAGGAAGGGAGACAGAGAGAGAGAGCCAGGAGGGGGAGCAGATAGAGGATGGGGGCCCAGCCCAGCAGAAACAGGGGAGGAGGAGGCAAGCAGAGATTGAAAGGGGGCTCCAGAGGAAGAGGAAAGGGATGGC
Organism: Pelobates fuscus; assembly: GCF_036172605.1. NCBI lineage: Eukaryota > Metazoa > Chordata > Amphibia > Anura > Pelobatidae > Pelobates > Pelobates fuscus. The sequence continues at coordinate 379,539,472 of NC_086320.1, forward strand.
AACACAGGGGAGCTGGAGGGGACCCCAGAGGGAGAGGGGACAAGGGATGGCACTACAGGGGGGGGAGGAGGGAGGGAGGAATTGCCGACAGAACCCGGGGGAGGAGAGGGGGACCCCCCTGGCCGACCCTCATCCCCAGAGGAGCCATCAGAGCCCGGGGAGGACCCCCCTCCACCCCCCAACGGCAGCACAGCCGTGCCCCGCGTGGCCCTGAGGGGCCCACTCACCACCACCGGCCTGGCTCTGGATCCGCCGGTGCGCCGACCACGTGGGGGCTGGGAAGGCCTCCCAGACCCCCCAGGATGCTCAGCAGGTCTTCTGGCACCCCTGGCCCACTGTCCACGGCCGGGTGGTGCGCGGGGGGCAGCAGATGATGCAGGCCGCGTGTCAGACGGAGCAGATGGAGCTGACACGCGGGCCTGGCGGTGCCTTGGGCCTGGGCTCCAGCTCCTATACCGAGCCCGAGGTGAAGGATCAGGGCTCAGCCGAGCAGGTGGATGGGAGCGCCGGCCTGTGCTCCTGCGGCCTACAGGGGCTGTAGCCGCGTGGGAGGCCCCAGGAGAGGCCTGACCGCGGGGGGGTGAACCCACACCGGCGGCCAGGCCAGGTTGGAGGTGAGCATATTGCTCCCTTAAGTGCCTACCGCCATCCAGGGCAGCAGCAGCTCTGAGGGCAGACAGAATGCCTTCAATATCCATCCCTCAAGCTGGTAAAGTGTGCAGGCCCAGGACAAACAGGAGCGCAGAGGCAGAGAAGTTGTTTGCTGGCCAGAATCCAAACAGGCACTGAGGTAAGATGATCCCTGCCCCACTACCAACACATAACCACTCCCCTAAACACATACAGCCAATCACTAGCACCATCCCCACACTCATACATGTGCCCTTGTCCGTTTAGCTGTGCTGACTCCCCAGGGCCTGAATGCTTGGTTGTATAGGGAGAGGTATTAGCAGCAGAAAGAGGGAAGTGCTCAGGTCATTGGACAGAACACTGTACCTGATTTTTTATCAGAAAATCTATAATTATAAACCTTTTATATGGTGTATGAATCCTCCGGGCATTTATGGAGATAAATCATTTGGAAAGTTCTTTTCAGTTTTTGGTACTCTCTCTCTCCAAGTTTTACCATATATATGTGAAAAACAAAAAATCCTTTTTATTAGTATTTACACAAAAATAAGATGGGTTGATCCAAACAATGGTATCAACCTAAAACAAACGTAATGTATGGCGGAAAACCTCGCCATACAGTATCTCAAGTAATAAAACACACTACTCAGATATAGGTCCTACGTGTTGCATGGGAAAAGCGTACTTAGGGTAATCGATCTGAGATGAGACTGACTAGAGGCACTGCTAGTAGAAGGGGAGAGGAGAAAAAAATACAAAAAAATTTAATTAGGAAGCAGCCTCGATTCAGCACATTAACACGGCATGCGTGTGTACGTCGTCACGTCCACATTCACATTAAATAAAAGGGGTCCCAAAACGAAACTCTGAGGGACACCACTTACCACATTTGTCCAACTTGGAAATTTACCATTAATGACAACTCTCCGCACTTCAATTTTAAGCCAATGTTCTACCAAAGAACAATAATTTTAATCTAGACCAATTTCTTTGAATTTGAGCACTAATCGATTGTATGGAACTGTATCAAATGCCTTGGCAAAATCCAAATAGATCACATCCACTGCAACACCCTGATCTATACTTCTACCTACTTCTTTTTAGAATGCAATTAAGTTAGTTTGACATGACCTGTGCTTCATAAACCCATGTTGATCTTTGCTGATAACCACATTTTTGTCAATGAATTATTGAATATTATCCCTAAATAACCTTTCAAATACTTTTCCAGCCACAGAAGTTAAGCTCAAATGTCTATAATTTCCAGGCAAGGATTTTGAACCCTTTTTGAATATAGGAACGACATCTGCCTTCCTCTAATCCTCCAGTACAATTCCTAAAAGAAAAGAATCTTGAAAGATTAAAAACAGAGGTTCACATATTTCTACACTAAGTTCCTTAAGTACTCGTGGATGAATACCGTCAGGCCCTGGAGCTTTGCTTATATTAACTTTCTTTAGTTGCTGCAGCACCTTGTCTTGAGTCATCCAATCACAATTTTTCTGCAAGATTTGTGCAGCAATCATTTGCATATCTATAGCCACTGGTTCTTCCTTAATGTATACTGAGGAGAAATAGTTATTTAAGCTTGTTCAGCATTGGTTGATTTGGAATTAAATGTAATAAAAAGTGCTTGAAGCGGCCTCGTTTTCAGAAAAAAATCTGACGTCATTCTCACTGCAGGTCTGAATAGAGTATGAAAAAAAAGGGTTAATGACAAAACTATTTTAATACAGAAAGAAAAAAAATATATAAATACATATATCTTTTTATACAAAGTTGACCATGTTTAACAAGAAATACATTTTGAGATTTTTTTACAGAAGTTTTGTGGTTTGGATATAAAATGTATTGTTTTTCTATGCGGTTAGGTAAACTTCAATTCTTCAGCTTTTAACAAGGAATGTGTGCCCTTCACAGTGTATTCTAACACACGGAAGAATCTAAGGGACTCAAAAGACGAAACTGTAATTTTTCATCTTGAAATATCTAGAGCAGGGGTAGTCAACCTTCGGCACTTTAAATGTTGTGGACTCCAGCTCCCATAATGCTCATAAATCTGTCAAAGCATCAAAGGAGATGTATTTCATAATATCTGCAGTGCCGAAGGTTGCTTAGCCCTGATCTAGGGGATAACCCTGTAACATTTCAGAAAGAAAGAGAGTCTTGTCTTTGCAATAAAAGGTTTATTAAATAGATTTTAACTAGAATTAGACTTGGAAAATCGTTTTGGTCTAAATTGCAATTTGTCTGAATTTGGACAGCATACGAGCCGAAATGGACGCGAATCACGAACCAAACAAGTTGGGCATTGCCAAACTTACATTTTGGCTTGTGATTCTAAATTCTGCCAATGGCTTAGAAAAAAGAGATAAATGACTGGAAAAAAAACTAAGCTAAGGGACAGTCACACAATGCTGATTTTATACCCAGATCAACAGTATAAAAATCTGTATTTATATATTATATATTTAAGAACTATACAATATATAAATACAGATTTTTTTTTATTGCTCCTTCTGTGTTTCTCTCTATTGGTTACTTTTTTTTCACTTGATCTGTGAACCAAATGGCAGGAAAATGCGCCAATCTGTGCCAAGTCTACCAAGAAGTAGTGTTAGAGATGCATATTTAGACAGACGTGAAATGAACATCTTACTGCTATCTAGCAAGTTTAGGTATAAATAGTCACCCAACGCTAATAACGATATTCACCTAGAGACACAGTGTCGGGTTTCTAAGGGATAACCGTCTGAATGAATCTTACCGCTCCCTATGGAATCCAAAGCCAACGTACTCAGCAAATAACACGGTGAATTATTAATTCATTCTGTAACATCGTAGGCTACACATTAAAAAAAACATTTACCAGAATGGCCGCTGTAAGGTGTACGTCAAGGAAAGTCTTCGGGTTTTAAGCAGAAGGTAAGAGGCTTGCTTTCTTAATCTCCAATATATGTGAGCAGAGAGAGAGAGAGATATAGCGTGCACTCTGTATTAAGCTCAGTTGAATTCCAGTGAATATTATTCCTTTCAGTAGCCCCACAGGGACTAACAGACTGGGTCCTGGGATCTGGAGTCTTAACAAAGATGCATATTTTCACAAATTTTATTTGATTTGTGCATTTTTAATTGTGAGTGTGTTTCGCCACAAGTAAGTGTTTTAATGCCTTTTCTTTATATATCATGATTGTCCAAATTTGGAGATGTTTCACGTAATTACCGTAAGACATATTTTGCTTTGGATGTTATCCATAATAACACCAGAAATCTAATTTTGATAAAGTTATATCCCTATATATTTAGAGTGAATTTAGTTGGAGGAATCCTTTTCTAACCCAGCTACAAGACCTGGTCATCCTCCGAGAGACTGTGAGCTCTGCTGGTCGTTATTCTGGAGTTAGCTTTGTAATGAAGTGAACAGATGATGTACATACAACCATAATACATATTTCACAATATTAAACAAATGCTTAACAAAACAAATGCAAGTTGGTCTAAACAAAAGTCATGCAACTTACAGACTAAACACCAACGTTATAAATATTTAGAAAAGGCAAGCCGAAGGAAAATGGGTTTTTGTTAACATGAAGAAACAATTAGTAAACAAAAAAAACAACAACAAATGAATTCCAGTTGTTCGAGAACGAGAACCCATTCCACAGATGTTTGCATTGTTAAAGAGATTTTTGAAATGTTTTAAAGTAAAGTAGTTGTGAGATGACTGTTCTTTATTCTCTCACCCCATTAAATGTTATTGCTGTTAGAGTTTGGAGGACCACAGAGGTAGTTATACAACCCACTTACCTCCACAGCGATTCTAGTTCCAGCTGATTGCATGTTCCCAAAAAGTGCTAAGAAAGTGATGTATGAGTACGATTCAGTATTCCTTTCCTAGTGCGTTATATGACTCCGCACCCTCACGGAACTGAAATGCAAGACACCATGGTAGTGACTTTCATTTCCATATATACTATGGCTGCATCAGACCTGCCAGGCTTACAAAGTAAATTTAAAACATTATTATTTGATGGGTTTAAAAAAAAAATCCTCTTTAAATCCTCTTATCCACTTATGAACCCAAATATTGGGATGGTAGGTGTGTTGTGTGTTACCAAATCGTCAAGACCTCCAAAATGTGTGGAGTTTCTGTTCTGTGCTATCTTTCCAGTTCCATTCCATTCACACAGACATGGAAAGCCGTTATTAGTGGCAAACATAGGTCCTCCTTGTCTTACTCTAATAAAATGCTTTGGGAATAATCCCTGTCTGTCGAACCCACAATCAGAGTGGCTTCCACCCTCATTCCACTTCAACGATTGTTCAACTAAATAATATACCAAGGGAAGTATAAGCTACTCTTAATGAGTTAGTTGGGGTACATAGGATTCTGGCTCTGCTGTCATTAGAAACAAGACCTAGCACTTCACAATTGGTGTAAAAAGCACTCTAAAAACGTAAAGTACACATTTCCACCTGCTCAGAGGTCTTTGACAGGCTGGTGTATCTGTGCAAATTAAGTTAATAAAAATTAACACCCAGACAACATGTGACTTAATATTTGATAACAGGGTTGGGGGTGGGGGTCTTTCATGTGATATAAGTTGCATAGTTACAAATATTTAAATTAAAGAAACATACTTAAAACACAATGTATTTAGTGATTACCATATGCACTTGACATTATATGTTCACTGACATTATATGTTCACACTATATATGAATAAACCAAGAGATCCTGCCAAGTGTAGAATAAAACACATATTACAAGTAAAATAATACAATGTATTAAATCTGCATAGTAAAAGTGCAAATGGTCCAATACATGGAAAAAACACAATTCCATTTTTTATGACATTCTAAGCTATACTGACCTAAAATATGATTACGATCTTTGTTTTTCAATGTAAAGTAAGGTTGGTACGGATGCAGCCTTTCTTTATTTTTATATATATATATATATATATAATAGTATTTATAGTATTTGAAATGATAATACGATTCACAGGAAGGATAACTTAACTGGATACCAGTGTAGCCACCACACTCAGCTGTACTGATTTGCAAAATAAATGCATTAATGTTAAAAAAAACAAAACAATATATGGTTAGTCATAAAAAGGTGATAAATCATACTCTCAATTCATTCTCAGTGGTTTTTAATCACCATTTACCTTTTAATCATATGTAGTTTGTGCTGTGCTAACATTTTATTTCTATCTGCCTACAGGCTGATTCGGGATTTTTTTTATTTGAGAATTTTTATAGGGAACATTCAACATCACAATAGTCGTCGCATAGTACACAATAATCATCGCATAGTACACAATAATCATCGCATAGTACACAATAATCATCGCATAGTACACAATAATCATCGCATAGTACACAATAATCATTGCATAGTACACAATAATCATCGCATAGTACACAATAATCATCGCATAGTATACAATAATCATTGCATAGTACACAATAATCATCGCATAGTACACAATAATAATCGCATAGTACACAATAATCATCGCATAGTATACAATAATCATTGCATAGTACACAATAATAATCGCATAGCACACAATAATCATCGCATAGTACGCTATAATCATTGCATAGTACACAATAATCATTGCATAGTATACAATAATCATCGCATAGTACACAATAATCATCGCATAGTACACAATAATCATTGCATAGTATACAATAATCATCGCATAGTATACAATAATCATTGCATAGCACACAATAATCATTGCATAGTATACAATAATCATCGCATAGTACACAATAATCATTGCATAGTATACAATAATCATCGCATAGTACACAATAATCATTGCATAGCACACAATAATCATCGCATAGTACACAATAATCATCGCATAGTACACAATAATCATCGCATAGTACACAATAATCATCGCATAGTACACAATAATCATAGCATAGCACACAATAATCATCGCATAGTACACAATAATCATAGCATAGCACACAATAATCATCGCATAGTACACAATAATCATTGCATAGTATACAATAATCATCGCATAGTACACAATAATCATTGCATAGCACACAATAATCATCGCATAGTACACAATAATCATCGCATAGTACACAATAATCACCGCATGTACACAATAGTCATCGCATAGTACACAATAATCATTGCATAGTACACAATAATCATCGCATAGTACACAATAATCATCGCATCATACACAATAATCATCGCATAGTACACAATAATCATTGCATAGTACACAATAATCATCGCATAGTACACAATAATCATTGCATAGTACACAATAATCATCGCATAGTACACAATAATCATTGCATAGTGCACAATAATCATCGCATAGTATACAATAATCATCGCATAGTACACAATAATCATTTCATAGTACACAATAACCATCGCATAGTACACAATAATCATTGCATAGTATACAATAATCATCGCATAGTACACAATAATCATTGCATAGTACACAATAATCATCGCATAGTACACAATAGTCATCGCATAGTACACAATAATAATCGCATAGTACACAATAATCATCGCATAGTACACAATAATCATTGCATAGTACACAATAATCATCGCATAGTACACAATAATCATTGCATAGTACACAATAATCATCGCATAGTACACAATAATCATCGCATAGCACACAATAATCATCGCATAGTACACAATAATCATTGCATAGTGCACAATAATCATCGCATAGTACACAATAATCATAGCATAGTACACAATAATCATCGCATAGTACACAATAATCATTGCATAGTACACAATAATCATCGCATAGTACACAATAATCATCGCATAGTACACAATAATCATTGCATAGTACACAATAATCATCGCATAGTACACAATAATCATCGCATAGCACACAATAATCATCGCATAGTACACAATAATCATCGCATAGTACACAATAATCATCGCATAGTACACAATAATCATCGCATAGTACACAATAATCATCGCATAGTACACAATAATCATCGCATAGTACACAATAATCATCGCATAGTACACAATAATCATTGCATAGTACACAATAATCATCGCATAGTACACAATAATCATTGCATAGTACACAATAATCATCGCATAGTACACAATAATCATTGCATAGTACACAATAATCATTGCATAGTACAGGGGAAAAATCAGTACATTCCAACGGTACTTGAGTTCCACGTAGGGAACTATCATAAGAGAGGTCGGTTCAATCACATGTTACATTTGCAGTTACATAAACATAAATCCCCCCGACCATACCTGAGGTCTGATTCAGGATTTTGATTGATTTCTTGATTTAGAATAGTATCATATCATGGTAAACATCATGAAAATGTTAGGGAACTCACAAATTATTTTTTTCTTTTGTTCTAGTACCGGATTTATGGTTAATGAAATGAACGTTCACTAATGTGTTGTCTCCCCAATGTATAGCTTTCCAAATGGGCACTTATTAAATATCTATAACATAAGAAGATTGGCATGCAAAAAAAAACTGTGATATTGATCCTTCCAATATCAGCGTCTATTGAAGCTGGATTCTGGTGGGTGGAGTGAAAGGGGGCAGACCAATGATGAGAATCGCATGACTGATACCACCCAAAGGCAAGGGATCGGGGTCTGCCCAAGGACTAGAAGGTCAGTCTAGTAACTATGGTGCAAACTGTATTTCTATGAAAGAATATAATGGTCTCCCTGAACGTAGTGCATCTTATAGCTGAACCTGAAAGAGTATGTTTTCTGGAAAGTATTTTTTTATGAATTGATGCAGTTGCTCAGTAGTATATCATTTTATAATAGATAATAACCAGACCTTCTTCACACTTTGACATGTGAATGTCTCCCTTTGAAGTCCTTCCTTTGTTGCGTATGCGATCGGTGAGTGGATGTATATCTGGTGGTGATGGATATGAGACAGGCGGGAGGTGTGTAAAGGTGTTATGGGGTGATGAATGTATGACCAAAGTTCTAGGTGTATAATGTGACAGACTATGGGTATGTGTATTAGAATGGGGGTGCATGAGTGTATATAACTGGTGGGGGGTTATGCACAGTATAAGCATTATGCATGCCCAGTTAAACCCTCACTACCAGTATTAATACACCCAGTCACCCACATCCCCTGTCACATACACAAACTACGCCCATGACATAAACACATGAAGAGACACACAACATTACCTGTATTGTAGACTCACCGCTAGGTGATCTGCAGTTAGGGTATTAATTATGTTATAGTCGGTGGCACAAGTCTTTGTTGCTGTAGCTATAAGGTCCAAGAGGCCCATTCTAGATTTATTTGGACTGTGGGGAATTTTGACAAGGTTCCTGCAGCCTCACTTGGTACTGGCATGAGGCCACTGGGTGATGCAATGCATGGACTGCGTCTCCAACAGCCAATCTAAACACGGAGAAAGCTCAAAACGAATTGTTAGGGGACAGAAATACAAGAAGACTTTTATTTTCCCTCCCATAGACCTGTTAGCAGGGCTGGATTGAAAAGCGGCATTGGTCACTCACATTCTAACTGTTCAGGACCATCTCTGTATTGTCTATGGCCAATTCGACCATTTGACATTCAGCCATATTGTTTGGCGTAAGGTTTGGCGCTGGATTGTTGGGCACCCATTAAATCTGCATTAGCTAGACTCTGACCAGAATCATGTATTGCTGAGTGAGTTTTACTTAAAAAGTAAATGGAAAGCTTAAAGCTACCCTGACCACGAATCGACTCTTCTCACTATGAGACATACCATCTGCTTCAAGAATCTGGTCTCTAATAAACTAAAACGCATCACATACCAGCCTTAGGGAAGCAGCACTGTAATTGGGCTTTGCTGGCACACACAGTGTGTAGCACACACAGACATGTAGCAATACTACTAATTAAGCTGCTCTGCGTTATGTCGCTGTCACAAAAACAACAACTCAAATTCTCTATTCTCGAAAATGATGAATGCTTTTCATAGAACCACTAAACACAAAAATGTTGTGGATGTGGATAGAGTTTAAATTGGCCAAAAATATTCATGCATAGTTTAATAATCTTCACTGGTATCCCATCTGTGTTTATGTTAAAAAAAAAGAGAGAGAAAAATAAGACTCCTAAGCAGGAGAACTATAATTTCAGTACACATTTAGAATAAATTCTACGAGTATTTAATCTGTTAGAAATGCTTACAAAGAAAATGCTACTTTAGGGATATTTCTTCCACCTAGCTGCTAAGCGTCAGCGATGAATTTTGATACTTTTTAGCAGGCTAATAATTAAGAAGATTTTTTCAAAATAATAAAATATTAAAAATATATAATATGTAAGAAATATGTAAAAAAATATCAAGATATTAATATATGATTCAAAATATCGTAGAATTTTAAATGTTTATGAAAAAATAAACTTAGAGACCGTACATGGCTAACACAAGCATTCCCAGTGAAATGCGATGATAGATATTCAAGAAGGAACATAAAATGATCTGCATATTCCAGTTGATAATGATGTGCACAAAATACGTACAAAACAAATTGGCAAAAAGGAGAAAACGAAGAAAAGAAAAACAATAAAAAAAGAAATCTGTAACATTCCTCTCTGTAACTATGTAAAAAGTAGATGTGTAGTTACAAGTTTCATGTTTCAAATGACACAATCCCAGTCATACGCCTGCAACCCATGTGCGATATTATGGTATCAGTCATTTAATTCAAGATGTCTGCCCTCCGAACTCAGACATTTAGTAATAGGTTATATCGTTATTAATCAGCAGTAAAACCATTGGTCAACGACTCGGATTTCACTCTGGTCTTTTATTTTGCTTTTTTTTCCATGCATCGCCTCAAAGCTGGGGCATAATAAAAACATGAAAAATTCTAGGAAAACATAGTAATTTGTTAGATTGTCCTAGCTAAACAGAAAGGTGGAGAAGATAGCAAAAGAAAAAGGAAGACGAGCAAGATAATTAGGAACAAACTGCAAAGTGGTGAGCGAAAAAGCAGATAAGAGATAAAGAAAAATATAAAGAAAATGAGATGAGAACTGTGATCGAGAAGGGGGCTTTAAAAAGGGGTAAAAAGTCCAAATGTGTTGTCAGTTGGGTGTAGTGTAACCCTTCCACTGTCGTAGTGTTTGACCACCAGAAATATGTGTTTGCAGAGTCCTGTGGTGAGGTTTTCAGTGAGAAAGGAAGATCACCCAACAAAGTAGTTTCAATCGTGCCAGAGATTGTCATTCTGCTAAGCTTCTGAAAACGTATAATCCCACATGGGCCACGCGTATTGGCACTGCCACCATACATGGACAAATGAATACCCAGTATTTCTGCCAACACTGTGTACCAGATACCTTCTGCAGAGCGGTGTAATTCTTTATGATATGCACTCCGTGTTGAGGATACATAGTTTGCTTTAGCTCTATCCTAGTCATCGTCATTGATGTGTCTCCCTACGTCTGCTTCACGTCTGTTCTAGTATAGAATTAATTCTTAATACTTCTAGCAGATCGATCTGGGAGGGAAGTAAGAACATGTCTAACTGGGAGATTTCCCTGCTATTAATATGACAACCTAATGTTTACTCTTTGAGTAGCTATGTGTGCTCAGTGCTCTATTTAGAACGTTTAACTGAAGCATCACTTCAGAGGCAGTCCTAACTCTGAATATAAACATTGCGGTTTCTGAAATGGCAATGTATTAGATTGCAGGTTAAGGGGGACAGGGACACCGCACCCAGACCATTTTATTGAGATAAAGTGGTCTGGGTGAATACAGTGTCCCTTTAATTAGAAAACCAGGGAAACATTTAAGAATTAATTTTAATAAATAAAATATAATAACCACATACCGGAACAATTTAACCTTTCACTTGTCAGAATACATGAAAATAAACATTTTTTTTTTCCGGTGTTTGGATTCAGCTGAATTGAGAATTGACAAAATTCATCATGCAGACGGATACCTGAACTAGATTGACAAAAGAAAATGACCCCCCCCGCCCCAAAATGTAAAAACAGACTGCATCAAAAATGGATCCATCTTCACCCACGGAGGGCTCTGTGCAGCTCTGATAGCGAGGAAAGTCCTTATATAGGATTTCTCACATAACGTCAGCAATTGCAAAGCATGGGAAAATGTCCCACTCTGTGCAATATGAGTAAGAGCACTCTAATTGGTTGGCTAGTAAGTAAGTCAGCCAATCAGAGCACTCTGAATAACATGCTTTCTCCGCCCACTCCCCTCCCCCCGTTATTTCAGAGGCCCTATCGCCTTTTATAGCGACTGGCAGCAATGGTTGCCCAGTCACTAGATGCAACATGTTAGTAGATATGCCCCCACCTGCCACATGGTAGTTGGGGACATAGGTGGCTAAATACATCCATTATAGTAATATGGGGGTCTTATTGACCACCATAGGATTTTTATTTATAAATTTACTCACTTTTTTAATGTAGTGGTTGGCTAGCGACTGCTGGACAGCCACCACATAATTAACCCTCGCATTGCCAAGGCTTTTTAACTTGCATTAATGTTCAGCTCCTGTGCTGAATATTGGTTCACATGCGAATATTACTGATTTTTCAAACCCTTCCGAATGAAAGACACAGAATCGATAACAGAGTGAGAGAGATATTCCGTGGAAAGAAAGCTCTGTATAATGCAATCTATCTGCACATGTTTGAGTTGGTAATAAAACAACATGAGCCTGATCTGACAAAAAGCAGCTTGAAACACTTTCGAGATTGTCTCCATGTGCTTTAATATAATAAGTAATAAACAAAAGTATAATTATGACACCCTTCCCAGGTACTGGAAATAAGGCTGCCATATGGAACACATTCTTAGCCAAATTGCAGTTTTTCCAGGAATTATAGGCAAAACTTGTACTGGATTTCAAAGGACTCCAGAAGTGTTTTCTGTGTTTCTTTATGAGCTCTAGAGAAAGCGTAACGCGTGCCAATCAAGGAGGATTAACGAACACAAAACTCTAAAGATTATCTATCAGAGTAAATGGTCTCGGCCTCTTGAAAGGCGCATGTGTTTAAAGACACAAACAATCCAGATTTCACTAACTTTCAAAACAGAATTATTTGCATAAAGTTTTAGCCCCTTTAGGTTCTCAAAATCTCATCCACCAACAAAGCTTTAACTATTTGGGTTGGAAGCCAATTGCTTACATCTTTTGGTACTGAAGACATTTAAGACAAACCTTTAACTATTCCAGTGTCAACATTTCAGAACTACAAAAAATACTGAACCTCAGTGAAAAAATCAAACAGAGCCTTCCATTTTTTCAGCACCTGAATTCACCTGGTTATACAATGTTTTACTTTGTAAATCTGTGCAGCCTTGTGCAAACCATTTCAGTTCTTGCAGGTATGCTTTTCCAAATGGAACATTTTGTTTGGTACCTCCGACGTTCGGGGATCTGAAAACAGAAAATTGACTGAACCGGACAGCTCCGTGGCATAATAATCAATTATTAATCAATACTGTCAGTATTTACTATAAAGAAAACTGTTACTTTTTAATTTACTTTTAAAATATATTAATAAATATGATCAAAATGATAGCAGGAATTAACTGGCAGTTTCCAGAACATTATGATACGTTGCATCCATTGCCATTGTTTCTCTCTGTGATATGTGCTTTTTATAAACCTATTTTACCTTTACTTATCAGTGCCAACATTTCAGACATTCTTTTACTCATGGAGGTTGAAAAAATTAGCATAGCAGCTAAACACCAGATTTTTGTTTTAATTGCTGGGGATCTACCTCATGGCCATCCATTAAACATTTTAGTTTCTGGATTTCAGGAAATGTGGTAACGTTGCTATGGCTAGAATTTAAAAATATCAATCAATTGACAATTTTAATGTTAGAAATCAAGAAGTCAACCCAGAGTGCAAATCCTGACCTCAGCTTTGCGTCCCTTAATATATCAATGGAAAAGCAATAATGATTGAGGCATTCGAGGACGGTAAAACGGCAGATTTAATGACGATCAATGTATAAAGTAACAGCAGCAATGCTTCCACCTCAAGATCTTTATCAAGCAAAAACCTCAGTGTAAACATGCAACATATATATATATATATATATATATATATATATATATATATATAGAGAGAGAGAGAGAGAGAGAGAGAGAACATATTTAACCAAAATTAATTGCAAAACAAACTTATTTAATTATCCCAAACAGCCAGCATCGGGTTCTAAATCACCAGAGGTTAATCCGCGTCTAAAAAAGTTATGACGCCCCCTACATCAGCAAGTGCATCCAACCGCGTAATGACGTAAGAAGCACCCACGCCGAGGGAGTGAGTAGACAATTAACAAAAGGGCAAAAGAAGGGTGAAAGACAAAGAGACATGGACTAGTCGTGTGATGGCATAAGATGCGGTTAGGGATGAAATGTTGTCTGCTCACTATTGTAGCAGAATGCATGTGGATACCATTCTATGAAGAAAAGGTTATTTTTTATTTATTTTTTATTTCGATTTATAGGTATGTGGGAAAGAACCCTGGAATTATTTCCCTTGTGTAGGAATATAACTTATACCACTTGTGAATCCAGACAGAACCATTTATACCACTTATTGTGAGGATATCAATTTTAATCAGAGCTAAATTTGGTCCCACTTAAGATACATATTAATTATTTCCTAAGGCGCACTCTCATATTAAAAATATGGCATTCGTAACAAACAATTCCAATCGTTCTTTCTACCACAAATCCCTAACTAGCCTTTGTCAACCTTTGCTTCCGTTGGGATGTTTTTTAACAGGGACATTGTAACAAGGAGCGGATGACAATGTCACTCAGAATCGTTATCTTAACTGTTCCAGATATAGTTGGGAAAATAAAGTTCTCGTTCTGTCCTGAAGGAAATTTCCTTAGAGTTTTTCAAGCTGTTAAGTAAAGACAAGGAAGGCTCCAGATGCCATTATACTCTGGAGACCAACTGCCTTGACGCTATTTGTCTTGCAGAGAAACAGAAGGAATGTGCATTACTCCGACACATTAAAATATTCCACAATCCAGACATTCAGTCAAAGCGATGACTTGTTGAAATAATAATAATGAACGCTCGCTCTCAGTATCTTTTCAGACTTGTAAAACACAAAGGAAATGATCACAGCCCAGAATACAATGAATCCCTCTGCAGTGATTATTATTATTTTTAGAAGGTTCTCCACATATACAAGAATGCATCTTAAGGGGATAACCCATAAAAAAAATGCAAAAACATTAGCCTCTCCTCCAACAGGAAATGAGAGAGCTGGAGGACATTGTAGAGCTCTACCATGGTTTGTTCTGGGAGAATGTGCAGAACGAGAAAATAACCAATGAACGCTGCTTGGGGAAGTGAATGAAGCTCAAATTCGGATTTGAATTCACCTTCACGAAATGGTTTATTTATTGTTATGCACACTCACACACACAAACACACGCTGCTTCTCTTACACACACTCAATGCAACCCTTACAGACAGGCACACTGCATTACATTACTTACATACATACATACACGGAAACACACACCTTGCATCCCTTCCACATACAAACACAGATTCACACAATGCATCCCTTACACACACAGAAACACACAATGCATTCCTTACACACAAACACACACTGCATCCCCTATACACACACACAATACATCCCTTACACAAACTGGTATCCCTATACACTACATTCCATATGAACACACATATTACATCCTCTACAATAACACATAACACATCCCCTACACAGATAAACACTCCACTCCCTGTGTGCAAACTTATTGGCGGGCCTTGAAGGCATAAGGCTTATGGGCGGGCCTTGTAGGCATACTCATGGTCAGGCCCTGTAAGGGGCCCCAAAAAATAGAGCTGGTTCCTGTTCGTTGATATTTGTGAGCACTGCCTCCAGAGAGCCTGTTTTAGCACCAGACCATTGGAGCCAGACTGCAGCCAGAGCCCATCATCATCCTCTTGTCCTCATCTGGTGGTAAGTAGGCAATCCTGTATATTATTAGTGGCACTAATCTCTAATTTACCTCACATTTAAGGGACACTATAGTCACCAGAACCACTACAGCTTAATGTAGTGGTTCTGGTATCTATTGCCTGTTCCTGAAGGCTTTTTTAAAGTAAACACACTGTCTTTTCAGAGAAAAGACACTGTGTGCAGCACTGGAGTTGGCTCATATAGCAGATCATATGGGTGGACCATTGTGATGTCACATGGTGGGCAGAACATATGGGGGGTGGCACATTTTTGTTTGCCTAGGGTGGCAAAAATCCTTGCACCAGCCCTGGTACCCCCAGGGCTGGTACTGGGGATACCCAGTCTCTCGGTGCGGCACCACATTTTTGAACGGGAGGCGGCTGTCTATTTTCGGACAAAAGAAAAGGAGGTTCTGCGCACACATTGGACGTATAATATACTCTGAAAAATAAACAACTATCATAGGGCAATATGTAAAATCCCAATAATTATAGAAG
Organism: Pelobates fuscus; assembly: GCF_036172605.1. Taxonomy (NCBI): domain Eukaryota; kingdom Metazoa; phylum Chordata; class Amphibia; order Anura; family Pelobatidae; genus Pelobates; species Pelobates fuscus. The sequence goes on from NC_086320.1 coordinate 379,555,646, forward strand.
GAATAATTAGAAGCACTCACACTTTAGAGAGCCATATAAGTTGGCTCTCTACTTTAAGGGCACATCAAGTAGTCTCAGTGCTCTGTGCAGGTTGGTCCCACCAGAAACGGGCATCAAATTTTGTCTGGATACAATCAGGAACCAGGATAAGTTGAAAGTAAAATATTTTATTCACATTAAAATTTTTAATGTGAATAAAATATTTTACTTTCAACTTATCCTGGTTCCTGATTGTATCCAGACAAAATTTGATGCCCGTTTCTGGTGGGACCAACCTGCACAGAGCACTTTTCTGAGACTACTTGATGTGCCCTTAAAGTAGAGAGCCGACTTATATGGCTCTCTAAAGTGTGAGTGCTTCTAATTATTCCTTCTATAATTATTGTGATTTTACATATTGCCCTATGATAGTTGTTTATTTTTCAGAGTATATTATACGTCCAATGTGTGCGCAGAACCTCCTTTTCTTTTGTCCAATTTCGCATATGTAAGTGTTTTTAGGTGACTAAAACACGGGTTTGGTTTTTGACGCACTGGGATTTTATGTGCATATTGTTTAGCGCCATTTCACCTAATTTTTGTGTGGCTGTCTATTTTCGCTCTGACGGGGTCCACCTTACCGATGTGGGCCTTGATTTATTTAATTTAGCATTACAGGTCATTTTAGAGCAGGCTATAGCATGGTTGGGGGGTCGCGCCCGCTGATTTAGAGGTAAAGCAGCGGGGCTAGTGGAGGGTAAGGTCAATCCGGGTTAGAGCAAGAGTACAGGTCGAAAGAAGAAAGGTTGGGACTGATCCCTCCCCTAACCTCTGGTAAATGGTTGAACAAACGGATGTGCCCACTGAGACAAAGGTCGGCTAGTGGTTGGCATGGTGGTAAGGACGAGGGGGGAGGGCAAGCGCCAAGGAGTACTCGTGTTTGGTGCTGGAATGGGTTGGCAAGGACAAGTCTGCGGTTAAATTGTATATCATGTTGATATTGTTAGTAAATGGTTATCTATTGGTTAAATATATTTGTTAAATTATAAATAAAGCTGTAGCCTGTTTTATACAACAAATATGTCTCAGGTTTTTATTGGGGGGAATGGATGGTGAAAGAAGGTTGGTCGCACTACACGGTAACCACTACCTGCACATGTGTATATATTGCCCTTTACTGGCCTGTAATCTTTCTCAGGCATGAAAACCATGTTTAGGTAGGTATCTCTTTCCATCAATACGTTCTGTATTTGCTGTCCATTGTGACAGCAATTTCCATATATTACACAGCTATTAAAGGGTAACATTGTAATCATCGTAGTTTGAGGATAACAAGTCCTCATTTAGATGCATTACTCTTTAGAGTAAAAAGAATAAATGATCCGACTGACTACTTTCTCAGCATATATAAAATATGTTAATTAGAATTTGTAAATGCTTTTTCCATAGGGTTATCTAGAGATAAAACCTGTATATTTTATTATTATTATTTTTTTTACACTTTTGACATCACATCGCACTTAGTATTGTGCATTTCGGTACCTTGAACTTATTTACTAAACTGGGATTTGTGGAAATTGAATCAGAAAATTACAAAGTTCAATACAAAGTACGTAGCTTAAAATCTGTAAATAATTGAGATTATGTTCTTTAATTTCGATCATTTGGGTCAAAACTAGTAATTTTGGTTCTGATTAAAATCAGTTCTGATATTTATTATTCTTATTATTTAATTTACTGAATATCTCCCAGCCCTTCAGACTAGAATGAGATTGTGAACAATTGCTATAGAGGCTTATTAGCTACTTAAAGAGACGTGGTGATCTCACACACAACCAATGAACCAAAATAAACTGATTTTCTCACCCCTCTTGGGTGGTATGCTTATTCCTCATTCTCTGGTCCTTTACCAGAGGCAGGGAGTCTGAGGCTTTTGTGCAGTATCTTAACTGTTCCTAGAACCTGGAATCTGTTGAAGAAACTTCCTCAACTTGGGAGTCAAAGCCCCGAGTGCTCCTATCACAACTGGGACTTCTACTGCCTTCACTTTCCACATCTTTTCTAGTTCTTCTTTCAGTCCTTGGTATTTCTCCACCTTCTCATGTTCCTTCTTCCTGATGTTATAGTCACTGGGTATTGCCACATCCACTATCTGCCGGTGGTACACCACATGGAGAGGTTTGTCTTGGCATGGAACCAGGGCCGGCGCCACCTGTAAGGCGACCTAGGCAGCCGCAACTTAGCAGGGGGCGCCGGATCCCTGTCCCCGCTGCGCCTCCTCATGCTGCACCGCCTGAGCGCTTTTACAAGCCTCAGGCGGTGCAGCACTGCTGCATGGAGGGCGGCCGGGTTTCAGTGACCGGCAGGAGGGAAGCGCAGAGCGCTCCCTCCTGCCGGTCTCTCCATGTAGCGTGGCCGGGCGGCGCGGAACGCGGGACAGGAACCTCTGTTTCCTGTACCCGGCCGCCGTCGGAATGACAGGAAGTGCTCACTCACTCAGTGAGCACTTCCTGTCATTCCGCCGGCGGCCGGGTACAGGAAACAGAGGTTCCTGTCCCGCGTTCCGTGCCGCCCGGCCACCCTACATGGGCAGGAGGGGAGGGTAAGGACCACTAGGGGAGGAAGGGAGGGGGGTATAAGGACCACTAGGGGAGGGAGGGGGGTATAAGGACCACTAGGCTAGGGAGGGGGGTATAAGGACCACTAGGGGAGGGAGGGAGGGGGGTATAAGGACCACTAGGTGAGGGGGGGTAAGGAGCACAATGGGAGGGAGGGAGGGGGGTTAAGGACCACTATGGGAGGGAGGGGGGGGATAAGGACCACTAGGGGAAGGAGGGGGGTTAAGGGCCACTATGGGAGGGAGGGGGGATAAGGACCACTAGGGGAGGTTGGGGGGATAAGGACCACTAGGGGAGGGAGGGGGGATAAGGACAACTAGGGGAGGGGAGGGGGGAGTAAGGACCACTAGGGGAGGGGAAGGTAAGGGAGGGAAGGGGGGGAGCAAGGACCAGTATGGGAGGGGAGGGGAGGGGGGAGCAAGGACCAGTAGGGGAGGGGAGGGGGGAGCAAGGACCACTAGGGGAGGGGAGGGTAAGGACCACTAGGGGAGGGGAGGGGGAAGTAAGGACCACTAGGGGAGGGGAGGGTAAGGACCACTAGGGGAGGGGTGAGTCAGGACCACTGGGGGAGGGGGGTGAAGGAACACAGGGGGAACGGGGGTGGGGAGGTCCACTAGGGGTTTGGGAGAGGGAGGACCACTAAGGGGGGAAGGACCACCAAAGGGGGGTAAGGAGGGAGGACTACTAAGGAGAGGGGAGGAGGGTAAGGACCACTAAGGGGGGAGGAGATTACCACTAAGGGAGTGGGGGGAGTAGAGGAAGGTCTACTAAGGGGTTTGGGAGAGGGAGGACCACTAAGGGGTTTGGGAGAGGGTGGACCACTAAGGGGGGGAGGGGGGAGTGAGAAGACCACCAAGGGGGGACTGCAGAGGGACAGGGGGCCAAGGGAGAGCACTAAGTGACAGAAGGGGAGAACACAGAGGGACAGAAGGGAAGGGGAAATCAATAATTGACCGGAGGGGAGAGCACTATGATTATTTTTTTTTTTAATTAAGAGCTGTTCCCCTCTCAGTCCCTATCCTACCTCACAAACCCTCTCTTTTACACTACACACATACACAATGCATCCCCCACACACACACAGAAACATACAATGCATTCCTACTCACACACAGACACACCCGAAACACACAATGCATCCCTTACGTTCTCTTACATAATTAATGCATCCCTTACAGACACACACTGCATTCAATTACATACACAGAAGCAAACCTTGCACCCCTTACACACACACACACACACACACACACACACAGAAACATACAATGCATTCCTTACACGCAAACACACACTACATCCCCTATAAACACACTACATCCCTTACACAAATTGCACACATAAAACATCCCCAACTCATGGATGGGCCATGTAGGTGGATTTATGGGTGGGCATTGTAGGTGTATGCCCCCTGGGGGCCCAGACCTTGAGCTGTGTAAGGGGCCCTAAAAAATGGAGCTGCTTCCTGTTTGTTAATTGTTGTGAGCACTGTTAAAAACAGTCTCCAGAGAGCCTCTTCTACACCAGACCTGTGGAGCCAGACTTAGCCCATCATCAGCCTCTTGTCCTCATCTGGTGGTAAGTAGGCAATCCAATATATTATTAGCGGCACTAATCTCTAATTTACCTCACATTAAATGGATACTATAGTCACCAGAAGCACTACAGCATAATGTAGTGGTTCTGGTGTCTATAGCCTGTGCCTGTAGGCTTTTTAATGTAAACACACTGTCTTTTCAGATAAAATACACTTTGTGAAGACTGGCGTTGGCCCATATGGCAGAGCATATGGGCGGGGCATTGTGATGTCACATGGTGACATCCTTGCACCGGCCCTGCATGGAACCTCCTCCTTTTCAGCATTCCTCTATCTGTTGAAGTCTCAGGCTTATCTCAGTGTTATCTTCCGTTGTCGGTAGGTGCTATTCCTGACTAAGGATCAGTGGAACTCTCACTGAGGAAAACCCATTAATACACACTATTTGCTACAGAGGAGTACAGGGCCAGAATGCAATCCTGGGGGAAACATTGTTTTGTTTTTTTTATGCAGAGTTTATACCAAAGTTGGAGCAAAGTGAAACGTAAAAGGACACTCCTGTCATACCTGAGTAACCAACTTATCTTTTGGCCCCATATTCATTCTGTGTTTTGCTTCACATTCAATTTAAAAAGAAAAAAGAAAAAGGTTCTCCAGATTTCTGCAGCATAACCCAGTGCGTTGAGCCACACTCCCTCTTTTCATCAAGAGACTTATTTATTATACGTCTTCTGAGTACGTACTCAGCCAAACCAATCAGAAATCAGTGTGAGCTGAGTTGCTGACATCACTGTGCCCCATAACCAATCAATGTCCTCTAGAGATTTGAACTGAGAGAAGAAGACAGCCTGAGTATGAGACCTAAAAATATCAAAAGATGTTAGCTCTATTTACAGCTGTGTTTTATGCTGGTGCCCCGAGTGTTCGTTTGAGACGGAATTCTGAGTTAAATGAAAGTTCTTGGGAGTTAAGGGGTTGATAAACTTTAGCCACTAAATTAAGAAAACAAAAAAATGCTTTAAAATATTAGAAAGTTTAATATTTAATTTTGCAACTGGTATGTGATATATTTAAATATTTTCTTTTTATTTCGTTAATTCCAGCAGGATTCATTAAGCACAGCACAGTAAATATAATATGAAAATTACATTGTTAAAAAAGATCTTCACTAAATGTGAAAATAAAATGGAATTACTTTACGCTAAGCAGAGAGGCTGTAATATTCGTGAACGATTTTCATCTTAAATTATGATTGCTCTTCTGCTTTTGCTAAATGTTATTATTATTATGTTTTAATAAAAATTAAACAGATTAGAAAACTCTTCAAACTTTGATTTTTACTGCTCATTTTGACCTTTAATTTATCTGTTAGAAGAAGACAATCCAATCAAATCTAAATGTTAATTGATTTCTTAACATTTCTCGTACAATTCATATATATTGCCACTTTTGTGATTGACTGACACAGCAAGGAGTTCCTCTGATTAAAGACAATGTATTTTAATGGTAATAACCGTAATCAGTGATTTTATTTGAATGTATTAAGGTGGTTAGGAAAAAGCTTAGAGGTCATAGAAGAAGCAAAAAAAAAAGTTTCTCTCAATCACAGGTTAACTCTCGTGCATACTAGTTATGGTATTACTATGATAGGCAATAGACGGGCCCCCCACGATGGAGTACACCCTTCCTTTTTAAATAAAAAACAGAACAATTCTTCCCATCAATCTCAATAGGAGTGCTGAACTAATACCATAGCTAATACAGTTATATCATTCCCATCGATCTCAATAGGAGTGCTGAGCTGATACCATAACATTCTGCTATGATCCTACCGGACAGTTATATCCTTCCCATCGATCTCAATAGGAGTGCTGAGCTAATACCATAACACTCAGCTATGCTCCTTCCGGACAGTTATATCCTTCCCATCGATCTCAATAGGAGTGCTGAGCTAATACCATAACACTCTGCTATGCTCCTACCGGACAGTTATATCCTTCTCATCGATCTCAATAGGAGTGCTGAGCTAATACCATAATACTTTGCTATGCTCCTACCGAATAGTTACATTCTTCCCATCGATCTCAATAGGAGAGTTGAGCTTATACCATATCACTCTGCTATGCTCCTACCGGACAGTTATATCCTTCCCATCGATCTCAATAGGAGTGCTGAGTTTAATACCATAACACTCAGCTATGCTCCTACTGGACAGTTATATCCTTCCCATCGATCTCAATAGGAGTGCTGAGCTGATACCATAACATTCTGCTATGATCCTACCGGACAGTTATATCCTTCCCATTGATCTCAATAGGAGTGCTGAGCTAATACCATAACACTCAGCTATGCTCCTACCGGACAGTTATATCCTTCCCATCGATCTCAATAGGAGTGCTGAGCTAATACCATAACACTCTGCTATGCTCCTACCGGACAGTTATATCCTTCTCATCGATCTCAATAGGAGTGCTGAACTAATACCATAACACTTTGCTATGCTCCTACCGAATAGTTACATTCTTCCCATCGATCTCAATAGGAGAGCTGAGCTTATACCATATCACTCTGCTATGCTCCTACCGGACAGTTATATCCTTCTCATCGATCTCAATAGGAGTGCTGAACTAATACCATAACACTTTGCTATGCTCCTACCGAATAGTTACATTCTTCCCATCGATCTCAATAGGAGAGCTGAGCTTATACCATATCACTCTGCTATGCTCCTACCGGACAGTTATATCCTTCCCATCGATCTCAATAGGAGTGCTGAGTTTAATACCATAACACTCCGCTATGCTCCTACCAGACAGTTATATCCTTCCCATCGATCTCAATAGGAGTGCTGAGCTAATACCATACCACTCCGCTATGCTCCTACAGTTACATTCTTCCCATCGATCTCAATAGGAGAGCTGAGCTTATACCATATCACTCTGCTATGCTCCTACCGGACAGTTATATCCTTCTCATCGATCTCAATAGGAGTGCTGAACTAATACCATAACACTTTGCTATGCTCCTACCGAATAGTTACATTCTTCCCATCGATCTCAATAGGAGAGCTGAGCTTATACCATATCACTCTGCTATGCTCCTACCGGACAGTTATATCCTTCCCATCGATCTCAATAGGAGTGCTGAGTTTAATACCATAACACTCCGCTATGCTCCTACCAGACAGTTATATCCTTCCCATCGATCTCAATAGGAGTGCTGAGCTAATACCATACCACTCCGCTATGCTCCTACAGTTACATTCTTCCCATCGATCTCAATAGGAGAGCTGAGCTTATACCATATCACTCTGCTATGCTCCTACCGGACAGTTATATCCTTCCCATCGATCTCAATAGGAGTGCTGAGCTAATACCATACCACTCCGCTATGCTCCTACTGGACAGTTACATTCTTCCCATCGTTTTCAATAGGAGTGCTGAGTTAATACCATAACACTCAGCTATGCTCCTACCGGACAGTTATATCCTTCCCATCGATCTCAATAGGGGTGCTGAGCTAATACCATAACACTCTGCTATGGTCCTACCGGACAGTTATATCCGTCTCATCGATCTCAATAGGAGTGCTGAGCTAATACCATAACACTCTGCTATGCTACTACCGGACAGTTATATCCTTCCCATCGATCTCAATAGGGGTGCTGAGCTAATACCATAACACTCTGCTATGGTCCTACCGGACAGTTATATCCGTCTCATCGATCTCAATAGGAGAGCTGAGCTAATACCATAACACTCTGCTATGCTCTTACCGGACAGTTATATCCTTCCCATCGATCTCAATAGGAGTGCTGAGTTTAATACCATAACACTCCGCAATGCTCCTACCGGACAGTTATATCCTTCCCATCGAATTCAATAGGAGTGCTGAGCTAATACCATACCACTCCGACATGCTCCTACCGAATAGTTACATTCTTCCCATCGATCTCAATAGGAGAGCTGAGCTTATACCATACCACTCCGCTATGCTCCTACTGGACAGTTACATTCTTCCCATCGTTTTCAATAGGAGTGCTGAGTTAATACCATAACACTCTGCTATGCTCCTACCGGACAGTTATATCCTTCCCATCGATCTCAATAGGAGTGCTGAACTGATACCATAACACTCTGCTATACTCCTACCGGACAGTTATATACTTCCCATTGTTTTCAATATATATTATATAGAATTGCAGGTTTGGCTCAGTGGACATCTTGTAACATGTATGCATGCCTGGATTAATCTGTCCAGAGTCCACGCCTGCAAATTGCAACATTGCCCGGCACATTAGTGACAGAGTCGATGGATTATTGGGATGGAATGCTGGAGACCCAAATGTCATAATCCACATTGGTACCTTTAGATGACTATACATATTACACAAGGTCACACATTTAGACTGGAAGAAATTAGATTTAGTCTAAGGCAAAGGAAGGGTTTGTTTTTTTTTTACAGTAAGAACAGTAAGGATGTGGAATTCTCTGCCTGAAGAGGTGTTTTTTTCAGAATCTACAAAGATGTTTAAACAGGAACTCGATGCACACTTGCAAAAACATAATATACAGGGATTTCATTTTTAATTAGTGGGGTGATAGTTTCTTGATCCGAAGAAGCATGTGACTGCTATTCTGGGGTCAAGAAGAATTTTAGAAGTTATCTGCAAATTTGAAAATTGTTTAAAACTGTCTTCTTTTTGATCAACAGCAAAAACAAACGTAAGAAAGGCTGGGCTTGATGGATGCATGCCATGTAACTATTTAACTATGTAAGATTTATGCATAATTCTACATGTTTTGAGATTCCCAAATGGCCCACATTACAAGAAGGAACCAATGAATAAAAAAGCCCACAGGGTTTCCTAAGACTCTCTTAGAAAAACACAGGGCCCAAATCCGGGTTCCCAGGACTCACTATTCACCAGAAGTGGCATGGCTACTTGTGACAAAACCCCTAATTTTGTTCTCCTTTTGCTGTGCTCATTCCCCGTCCAAGAAACTGGTATATACTCTGTCTCTATTTCCCTCCCATTCGGTATTAAAAAAGTACAGAACACCGACCACCCCGTGGCTCATTAAGTACAAAGTTACCGCAAGAATGAAGTTCTCTTTCAGTGTGGTGGCCATCTTGTCGCACAAAAGCAGGCAGCGGGACTTGGTCATCGAGTGTCTGGAGGCAGACATGAACAACGGTAAAACTTTACGAACGCCTGCTTCAATTCGTGCGCACACCAAGAGAGCGCTGTTCGGTACGTTTGTTTGCATGGAGCTCGCGAACAAATGCCACCAATGAGCCAGGGAAACAGTCTCCCTTTTGGAGCTCCCGAATATGACCAACTGCTACCTCTGAAACTGTGGAACTACTTTGGGCAGGAGCCTCGTGAGCTATATGCATTTTTGTATGTTTTGTATAATGTGTCATACTTTGCCTATTCCTGGTGACATGACATTTTGGGGACATTTTGTGGGTGTGCTGTTAGGAGTGTCAGTGGCGTGTTTTCTGTGTTCTTGAATTGTATAAAAGCTGATCGTTGAGCCTGAATTAAACACATTGATTTAACCCTTCATGAAGTCTAGGCTCATGTTTGGGGAACCGGGAGCTATATTCACAACTACCATCACAACTGCGCTTGGGATTTGGGAGATTCTGCAAGAATGTACTCAGCTAGAGTACAGGGATCCGTTACACTACTATATCTCTTTCTTTCACCCCATGAACAAAGGGATAAATGACAAAACCTGGCAGGAGCCTATTGGCATTAAACTGGTTTATTTTCTATTCTTCATTTGCACACCAATAATAGTTAATGAAGGTTTCAATATCCATGGTGGGATTGCACTGAATACCTGGAGTTAGGTAGCATGGTGGGATTGCACTGAATACCTGGAGTTAGGTAGCATGGTGGGATTGCACTGAATACATGGAGTTAGGTAACCTGGTGGGATTGCACTGAATACATGGAGTTAGGTAGCATGGTGGGATTGCACTGAATACATGGAGTTAGGTAGCATGGTGGGATTGCACTGACTACCTGGAGTTAGGTAGCATGGTGGGATTGCACTGAATACATGGAGTTAGGTAGCATGGTGGGATTGCACTGAATACCTGGAGTTAGGTAGCATGGTGGGATTGCACTGAATACATGGAGTTAGGTAGCATGGTGGGATTACACTGAATACCTGGAGTTAAGTAGCATGGTGTGATTGCACTGAATACCTGGAGTTAGGTAGCATGGTGGTATTGTACTGAATACATGGAGTAAGGTAGCATGGTGGGATTGTGTTTGTTTCCGGTTATGCGTTCAATGAGATCCTGTCAAACCTCATCAGCAGCTGTTCCTGGGAAGAGAGGAAGGGACATAAAATATAAAGATGGGGGTACGTAATAAGGGGGTCAGCAAATTTTCCTTTCTGGAACCTAGCAATGACACCGCTAGGCATGCGCCTATGATAGAAGATATAAAGATTGTTATTTTGCAATACTGTTTCTATAAGACATTTAAAGTATTTAGTTATTGGTAATATCGGGGGGGGGGGGGGGTTCGTTTAGTTTTTTTATAGAAAGCTAACATTAAGTACCTGTATTCCTTGATTGTACACATGTACACAGACGACACAGTAATCCATGCGAGCAAATCCGATCTACCGCAGCTTGAGGCTGTGCTCCAAGACCAGTTTACAGAGGTAGAAAAGTGGATCGCAAAAAACAAACTCTTCCTAAACACTGACAAAACTGTCACAATGATCTATGGAACAGTACCTAAATGTAACGAGTATATACCCCTACACGCAGGATCCAGCCAAACAGAAGACAGCACAGAGGAGAGATACGTCTACCGGACCTTAGAGTGGCCGGACTCGACGTAATAGGAGAAGTACAGAGTCAGGAACGATCCGAGGTCAAGGGCACAAAGAGACAGCGTAAACGAGAACTAGCCGGGGTCTGGTACACAGGAATCAGCAAGCCAGCAAACAGTACAGACAAGGATAAAGTGAAAACGAAGTCAGAATACAAAGCCAAGGTCAAATACGGAGAAACACAACTGAACACAACAAGCACTAAAAGGGAACTGTAGCAGAAACCACGATAGGGCAAGGAACTAAGGGAAAAGGGTAAGTATAAATAGGTTCAAAACTAATGTGATTGGCTCCTGTCACTTCCACACCCCCAAAAGGTAAGTGTATGGGGTGTGTGGGATGACAGGGGCCAATGGGAGCCTTTTGGCAATTTAGGCTCCCACTGTCTCTTTAAGAGTGCGCCCGAGACTCGCGGCGCGCTCTTAGATTCAGGCGGGACATGTGACCGCATCTTGTGGTCACTGCCCGCCTTCCTGCCTGAAGCGTCGGATGAGCCGCGCGCGGCTCGTGCAGCCGCAGGACCGCGCGCGGCTTGAAGAGAGGACCGCGGCCGGCCCCTGGGAAAGGTGAGTAACGCTACAGTACCCCCCAGTGAGGACACGCCCTCCGGGCGGGCAGGACTAGGTCGGGCAGGAAAACGTGAATGGAAAGAACGCACAAGGCGGGGAGCATGAACAGCATCAGCAGAAATCCAACTGCGCTCCTCAGGCCCATAACCCTTCCAATGTACCAAGTACTGAAGCCGACCCCTAAGGAAATGAGAGTCAATAACAGCAGACACTTCGAACTCCTCATGACCCTCCACAGAGACAGGAAGGGGAGGGGGAGTATGCCGGGTATAGCGGTTGCGCACGTAAGGCTTCAACAACAAGGTGTGAAAAACATTAGGTATGCGCAGATTCTTAGGCAGACCCAAGGCATAAGAAACGGGATTAACCTTATGTATAATACGATAAGGACCAATGAAGCGGGGAGCCAATTTCATAGAAGGCACCCGGAGACGAATATTCCGCGTGGAAAGCAAAACTCTGTCCCCCACAACATAGGAAGGAGCCGCTCTGCGATGCTTGTCAGCCTGAGCCTTCTGGCGAGCAGCAGAGTCAACCAAAGAACGCTGAACCTGCTCCCAAGTATTACGCAAACCAGCCAAATGTTCATCCAGAACTGGCATGCCCTGTGAGGAGAATGCAGCCGGAAGAACAACGGGATGCTGGCCATAGACGACGTAAAAAGGGCTTTGGCCGGAAGAATCATGAGTGGCGTTATTCCGAGCAAATTCAGCCCAAGGAAGCAGGTCAGACCAATTGTCCTGATGGTGAGACACAAAACAACGGAGGTACTGCTCCAGAGACTGGTTGGCACGTTCAGCAGCTCCATTAGACTGGGGATGGTAAGCGGAAGAAAACGAGAGAGAAATACCCATTTCTGTACAAAAGGCCTTCCAGAACCTGGAAATAAATTGGCTACCCCTATCGGACACAATAGATAAGGGAATGCCATGTAACCGAAATACTTCTCTAGCGAAGATAAGGGCCAGTTCCTTGGATGTGGGCAACTTGCGAAGAGACACAAAGTGAGCCATTTTGGAAAACCGGTCAACTATCATCAGGATGACTGTGTTACCATTCGAAGGGGGTAATTCAACAATAAAATCCATAGATAGGTTGGACCAAGGTCTCTCGGGAACGGATAACGGATGCAACAGCCCACAAGGAACTCTACGAGAGGATTTCATACAGGCACAAGTAGTACAAGCACTTATATAGTCAGTGACATCCTTTCGTAAGGAATCCCACCAAAAATACCGAGAAACAGCTGACACTGTTTTGGAAATACCAGGATGTCCAGCAGTCTTAGTATCGTGATATAGTGGCAGAATATCCCGTCTCTCGGGAACGTCAACGAACAATTTATCATTAGGCCTCTCGCTAGGTGCCATGCTTTGTTTCGCTTGTATGGACTGCAATAGGGACGAGGAAATAGATAATACAGTAGTAGCTATTATCCTGTCTGGGGGAATGACAGGAGTAATATCAATCTCCTGTGTGTCAATAGTTTCAAACTGTCTGGACAGAGCGTCCGCTTTAGTGTTCCGATCACCTGGCCTATAGGTGATTATATAATTGAAATGGGACAAGAACAGTGACCACCTAGCCTGCCTGGAAGACAATCTTTTAGCTTCGCTAAGGTAGGACAGGTTCTTATGATCCGTAAATATGAGGATGGGATCCTTAGTGCCTTCTAACAAATGTCTCCATTCTTTGAGTGCTAAAATGATAGCAAGGAGTTCGCGATTACCCACATCATAATTCTTCTCTGCTTTGGACATTTGTTTAGAAAAGAAGCCACAAGGATGCAATGGCTTTTCAGGAGACTCTCTTTGAGATAAAACAGCACCTACCCCGATATCTGAAGCATCAACTTCAAGTATATAGGGCAATGAGGGGACAGGATGCTGTAAAATGGGTGCAGAGGCGAACATAGTCTTAAGGAAGTCAAAAGCTTGAAGTGCCTCGGTAGACCAGACACGAGTATTGCCATCCTTTTTTGTCATACGAGTAATAGGTGCTACAATAGACGAAAAACCTTTGATAAAACGTCTATAATAATTAGAGAAACCAAGAAAACGCTGGATGGCTTTTAGACCTTGCGGCAGAGGCCATTCTATGACAGCAGCGAGCTTCCGGGGATCCATACGAAAACCCTTAGCGGAAATCACATACCCCAAAAACTGGACTTCGGATTGGTCGAATAGACATTTTTCTAATTTACAATAAAGACCATTAGCAAGAAGGGTCTTCAGAACGGTCGTAACATGTCTGTGATGAGTGTGTAAGTCTGTAGAATATATTAAAATGTCGTCTAAGTACACAATAACGAATGAGTGAATAAAGTCTCTCAAGACATCATTATAAACTCTTGGAATACTGCTGGGGCATTGCAAAGCCCAAATGGCATGACGGTATACTCATAATGACCTGACCTAGTGTTAAAGGCTGTCTTCCATTCGTGGTCCTTTTTTATATGTATCAAATTGTATGCTCCTCTAAGATCTAATTTGGTGAATACCGTAGCATGTTTGAGCCTGTCAAACAATTCTGTTATTAATGGTATAGGGTAAGCATTTTTGATGGTGATTTTATTAAGACCTCTATAATCAATGCAAGGTCTTAAATCACCTTCTTTCTTCGATACAAAGAAGAACCCCGCTCCAGCCGGAGAAGAGGATCTCCTAATAAATCCCTTATCTAATGATTCTTTAATATATTCCTCCATGACACGGTTTTCTTGAACCGATAAGGGGTACACCCTGCCCTTTGGAGGTATAGTGCCAGGCAACAAGTCAATAGCACAATCGTAGGGTCTGTGAGGCGGTAATTTGTCAGCCTCTCTTTTATCAAAGACAGTCTTTAAAGATAAATACTGAGAGGGTATAGCTGTAGACAAAGGAGGAGTGGTAGGAACATTAATAGAATTCACAGGTGTAACTTCAATAGTACACGATTCATGGCAGGCCTCACTCCATGATTTTATCTGCCCTGTCTCCCAGTCAAAAATGGGATTGTGGGCATGTAACCATGGATACCCTAACACTAACTGTGAAGAGGGAGAGGTGATGACCTGGAACCGAATGGTTTCGTAGTGTAAAACCCCTGTGTACATGTGTAACGGTGCAGTCTCATGAGTAACAACTGGAGATATCAATGGTCTACCATCTATGGCCTCAACAGCCAAGGGTATCTCCTTCTCCCTGATGGGAATGTTGTTTTTCTTTATAAAATTCTCAGCTGCTCCAGAGTCAACCAGGGCGTATATATTTTCAACTATACAACTCTCTCCCATATGTAAAGAAACAGGGAGAAGCAGTCGGTTAGGAGGCAATGTAGGAGACTTAGAAATCACACCCAAGGCCAGTCCCCTATAAGGTCTTAGGTGCGAGAGTTTTCCGGGAGCAAAGGACACTCCTTTACCATATGGTCTCTCTTACCACAATATAGGCAGAGTCCCTCCCTTCTCCTATGTAATTTTTCATTATCAGAGAGTTTGGCAACCCCTAATTGCATGGGTTCCTCTTCAGATACTTTTACACTCTCCGGTGTATTAACTCTGGGGTGAATAGGTGTAACAAAATGTCTATTCCTGTTCTTGGTATAGAGCCTGTCACGAATCCTATTATCTATATCGATGAGGTAGTCAATAAGGTCCTCTAAGGCAACAGGAAGCTCCTTAGCTGCTACCTCATCCAATATAGAGTCTGATAAGCCTTCCATGAAGGCAGTAGTTAACCCATTGTTGGTCCAATCTACCTGTGAGGCAAGGATACGAAACTGAATAGCGTAATCAGCCACAGACCTAGAACCCTGTTTAACCATCATTAATGCTCTTGCGGCATTCTTAGACCTTTTCATAGTGTCAAAAGTTCTGCGAAAAGCTGTAAGGAAACTGTGAAAGTCATGCACCATAGGTCCATTAGCCTCCCAAATAGGGTTTGCCCATTCAAGTGCTTTGTCGGTAAGTTGGTGCATAAAGAACCCAACTTTAGACCTCTCTGTGGGAAATGAACGTGGATACATCTCAAAATGAAACTCTATTTGGTTAATGAACCCTCTGCATGTCTTAGAATCCCCTCCATACCTAGGAGGAGGCGTTAAATGGGCCGTAGCATTAGGCACAGTCGATACTTCAGGAAGCAGGGGTGTAGGAGGGTTAGGTGCGGTTGCTGGAATGGTCCTAGCTAAGAGCGTCTGGTGAGCCTGAGCTATCTGATCCATACGGTGATCCTGCTCTACAAATCTAGCCTCATGGGACGCCATCTGTTGAGCTAAATCTGCAGGGTCCATGGCCCTATCGTAATGTAACGAGTATATACCCCTACACGCAGGATCCAGCCAAACAGAAGACAGCACAGAGGAGAGATACGTCTACCGGACCTTAGAGTGGCCGGACTCGACGTAATAGGAGAAGTACAGAGTCAGGAACGATCCGAGGTCAAGGGCACAAAGAGACAGCGTAAACGAGAACTAGCCGGGGTCTGGTACACAGGAATCAGCAAGCCGGCAAACAGTACAGACAAGGATAAAGCGAAAACGAAGTCAGAATACAAAGCCAAGGTCAAATACGGAGAAACACAACTGAACACAACAAGCACTAAAGGGAACTGTAGCAGAAACCACGATAGGGCAAGGAACTAAGGGAAAAGGGTAAGTATAAATAGGTTCAAAACTAATGTGATTGGCTCCTGTCACTTCCACACCCCCAAAAGGTAAGTGTATGGGGTGTGTGGGATGACAGGGGCCAATGGGAGCCTTTTGCCAATTTAGGCTCCCACTGTCTCTTTAAGAGCGCGCCCGAGACTCGCGGCGCGCTCTTAGATTCAGGCGGGACATGTGACCGCATCTCGCGGTCACTGCCCGCCTTCCTGCCTGAAGCGTCGGATGAGCCGCGCGCGGCTCGTGCAGCCGCAGGACCGCGCGCGGCTTAAAGAGAGGACCGCGGCTGGCCCCTGGGAAAGGTGAGTAACGCTACACTAAATTACACAAATTACACAATTCTTACCTATCCATCAAAACTAATTCAAATAGCACACTGACCGCAGTCCACTCTTTCAAATACTTGGAGCTATCTTTTGACCTCCACATAGAAAAACGTACATCTAAACTTTATCCAAAACTAGGTGCCCTGAACAGAAACAAATGCTGCCTAAGCCCTACAGTAAAGGAAAATATTGTGCAGCAAATGCTGATGCCAATCATTGATTATGTGGATGTAGTATATGCACCTGCACCCCATTCCATGTTTTGCTGATTTGTGCTACAATGTACTTACAGGACCCACCATTGTGACATGCTAAAAGAACTAAACTGGCTGTGGCTGGAATCCAGACGCACCCTTCATCTTTCCAGCTTTGTGTTTAAGAGCTTTTCTGGGAAGCTCCCGCCCTACCTGAGCAGAATGCTCTCCCTGGCTGTTTCCACATCCTATAACCTCCGATCCAGTACCAGCACTTTATTTAGTCTACCTCAATACAAAAAGAAAACAGCCCGATCCTCCTTCTCCTACAGAGCGCCACAATTGTGCAACGACCTCCCGCACACTTTAAAATCTTCCCCAGGACTAAAGTCCTTTAACCCCATAACCCCTTAAGGACACATGACATGTGTGACATGTTATGATTCCCTTTTATTCCAGAAGTTTGGTCCTTAAGAGATCTCGCTCTACATACCTCAAAACAGAATGCACATGCCATGGTTGATTATATATTTCCTACCTGCTCTATGTTAAATTTTGTATTTATTGTTTATTAATATTGTTTTTGTATTTTATTGTAATGTTTTGTGGACCCATGACACTTGCAAACGAGAGAAATCTCACTGTATCTTTCCTGGTAAAATACTTTATAAACAAATAAATATATCAAACTATTGGCATTCAATTGTCTCTCTGTTAATCAGGAAGGAAGTCATGCATTCACTGAAAAGTAATAAATCCATTACACTCTGTGTGCTAATCGAAGAGCAGTGAAGTGACTTTGAAGCAATTGAAGCAGAGGTCCATTAAGAAGGTAATGTTGATATATATGAATTACTTTATCGTTTAATCTGATGTCACCGAAGTTGAGTTTTTTGTTATATAGTCACATGCAAGTTTTACATGTAGGTTCAAAACTAAAATATAAATATGCATATATAAAATACTAAATATAAATGCATGGGCACGCTTGGCAGTTGGCCGGGGGCCCCACGAGCATAGGGGACCCATAAGCTTGCCAACTTTTCAGTATGTTATTCCGGAAGATTTATTATTAACCTTCAACCCTATTTATTAAGACGCTGAGGTGGACTAATGACTTCCGTGTCAGCTGTTATCATTACATGAGATCTTGCTGTTGCGAATACATATCTTGACCTTGACGAAAACAACGTACACTTACTAATTCTACAGATAAAGACAACATCAACACAGCATTCTTTGAATCCGTTAGCTATAATAGAGCTCTTCTAATATCTTTAACAGTCCATGTCAGTTGCCTCCCCCTGCTGCCTACTAAGTGTTAGTGTGGATTAATCTCTGCTGTGCAGGATGTTTTTTTTATATTTAAACACTGATTTTTGTTGGAGGTACCAATAATAAGCTTAATTTTATTGATGATTTACATTTTCATTCCTGTGAGTGCTTGTGTAGGCAGGGCCACAGTGCACTGCTTTGCCCGGTGGCCTATAATACTATTAAAACAGCCTTGCAGAAGAAAAAATACATTAAAGGACCACTATAGTGTCAAGAAAAACTTGTTTTCCGGGCACTATATAATCCTTAGGTTCCCCCACCCTCAGGACCCCCTCGCGCTGGGCTGAAGGGGTTAATACCATTTCAGCCACTTACCCTTATCCAGCGCCGGGCTCCCTCAGCACTGGTAACCTCTCTCTCCCCACGGACGTTGGCTCCTGAGTGGAGCCGAATGCGCATGCTCAATGCTCAATGCTTTCCTATGGACGTTCTGAGTGCTCAATGCGATTTTCACATTGAGCGTCGGGGAAGCGCCTCTAGCGGCTGTCAGGAAGACAGCCACCAGAGACTAGATTAACCCTGCAATGTAAACATAGCAGTTTCTCTGAAGGGTTAAAACCTGGGGGACCTGGCACCCAGACCACTTCAGTTATTATAATCATTATAATTGTTGGATTAAAAATCCCAAGCAGCAAGTCCCATGCATTCTACATACAAATCCGAGTTTGTTTCCCTGCATTCTAATTATAATGTCAACATAGAAACATAGAAACATAGAATGTGACGGCAGATAAGAACCATTCGGCCCATCTAGTGTGCCCGATTTTCTAAATACTTTCATTAGTCCCTGGCCTTATCTTATAGTTAGGATAGCCTTATGCCTATCCCACGCATGCTTAAACTCCTTTACTGTGTTAACCTCTACCACTTCAGCTGGAAGGCTATTCCATGCATCCACTACCCTCTCAGTAAAGTAATACTTCCTGATATTGGTTTTTAAACCGTTGTCCCTCTAATTTAAGACTATGTCCTCTTGTTGTGGTAGTTTTTCTTCTTTTAAATATAGTCTCCTCCTTTACTGTGTTGATTCCCTTTATGTATTTAAATGTTTCTATCATATTCCCACTGTCTCGTCTTTCCTCCAAGCTATACATGTTAAGATCCTTTAACCTTTCCTTGTAAGTTTTATCCTCCAATCCATGAACCAGTTTAGTAGCCCTTCTCTGAACTCTCTCTAAGGTATCAATATCCTTCTGAAGATACGGTCTCCAGTACTGCGTACAATACTCCAAGTGAGGTCTCACCAGTGTTCTGTACAATGGCATGAGCACTTCCCTCTTTCTACTGCTAATACCTCTCCCTATACAACCAAGCATTCTGCTAGCATTTCCTGCTGCTCTATTACATTGTCTGCCTACCTTTAAGTCATTAGAAATAATCACCCCTAAATCCCTTTCCTCAGATATTGAGGTTAGGACTCTATCAAATATTCTGTACTCTGCCCTTGGGTTTTTACGTCCAGGATGCATTATCTTGCACTTATCCACATTAAATGTCAGTTGCCACAACTCTGACCATTTTTCTAGTTTACCTAAATCATTAGCCATTTGGCGTATCCCTCCTGTAACATCAACCCTGTTACATATCTTAGTATTATCAGCAAAAAGACATACCTTACCATCAAGACCTTCTGCAATATCACTAATAAAAATATTAAAGAGAATGGGTCCAAGTACAGATCCCTGAGGTACCCCACTAGTGACAAGCCCAAGCTTCGAATATACTCCATTGACTACAACCCTATGTTGCCTGTCACTCAGCCACTGCCTCACCCATATAACAATATTGGAATCCAAACTTAAAGATTGCAGTTTATTGATAAGCCTTCTATGTGCAACAGTGTCAAAAGCCTTACTGAAATCTAGGTAAGCAATGTCTACTGCACCACCCTGATCTATAATTTTAGTTACCCAATCAAAAAAATTAATAAGATTAGATTGGCATGATCTCCCTGAAGTAAACCCATGTTGTCTCTGATCTTGAAATCCATGTGTTTTTAGATGTTCAACAATCCCATTCTTTAACATGGTTTCCATCACTTTCCCCACTACTGAAGTAAGGCTTACTGGCCTATAGTTGCCCGACTCCTCCCTATTACCTTTCTTGTGAATGGGCACAACATTCGCCATCTTCCAATCTTCTGGGACTACTCCTGTTATCAATGATTGGTTAAATAAATCTGTTAATGGTTTTGCTAGTACACCACTAAGCTCTTTTATTAGCTTTGGGTATATTCCATCAGGTCCCATTGACTTATTTGTCTTTACTTTTGACTGTTGAAATAGAACCTCTTCCTCTGTAAACTCACGTGTAATAAATAACTAATTTATCCTTTTTCTTAACTGAGGTTCCTCTCCTTCATTTTCATCTGTAAATACCGAACAAAAATATTAATTGAGGCAGTCAGCTAGAATTTATCCTCTTCTAAATACCTTCCTTCTTTTGTTTTTAATCTAACTAATCCTTGTTTTACTTTTCTTTTCTCATGTATGTATCTAAAAAAAGTTTTGTCCACTTTTTTTTACTGACTGTGCTATTTTCTCTTCTGTGTGTGATTTGGAAGCTCTTATGACTTGCTTTTTACTATTTTGGCCACATCTGCGGAGTACCACAGTGGTTTCTTGAATGTTTTGCTTTTACTGACAAGCCTAATGTAATTTTCTGTTGCCTTCAGTAGTGCAACTTTTAAATAATCCCATTTCTCTTGGACTCCATTTAAATTGCTCCAGTCTGATAATGACTCCTTTACACATATTCTAATTTTAGAAAAGTCTGTTTTTCTAAAGTCTGAAACTTTTGTTTTTGTGTGGTGTGACTCAGTCACTGTTCTTATATTAAACCACACTGATTGATGATCACTGGATCCTAAACTTTCACCTACAGTAATATCGGATACCAAATCTCCATTTGTTAACACTAAATCTAGTATGGCCTCTTTACGAGTTGGCTCCTCAATGACTTGTTTTAGAGACAATCCTAGTAGGGAGTTTAGAATATGTGTGCTCCTGGCACAAGCAGCTATTTTTGTTTTCCAATTCACATCAGGAAGATTAAAGTCACCCATGATGATAACTTCCCCCTTCATTGTCATTTTAGCTATTTCCTCAACTAGTAGATTATCCAACTCTTCAATTGGTCCTGGAGGCCTATAACTCACACCTACACGAATTACTGTGTGATTACCAAATTCTAACGTAACCCAAACGGACTCTATGTTGACCTCACTAACTTTTATTAGGCTAGATTTTATGCTATCCTTCACATACAAGGCCACCCCTCCCCTTTCCTGCCTTCCCTGTCTTTTCTATATAAAGAGTACCCTAGTATTGCTATGTCCCAGTCATTTTTCTCATTATACCATGTCTCAGTAACATCGACTAAATCTACACTATCAGTTGCCATTATTGCCACAAGTTCATGGATCTTATTCCCTAAACTGCGAGCATTTGAAGACATGACTCTAAGCTTATCATTTTTAACACACTTGCTACAGGCACCTTCTGTCCTTGTTTTGGGGGGCAATCGGATTGATGTTTTATCACCCTTTTGCCCCCCCTCCTAGTTTAAATACATCCTAGCAAAACATCTGAACTGCTCACTGAGAACATTTGTTCCCTTTTGAGAAAGATGCAAACCATCTTTTTTGTACAGTTTATTTCCATTCCAAACAGAGCTACCATGAGAAATAAAGCCAAATCCTTGCTCCCGACACCATTCACCAAGCCACAAGTTAAACTCCATAATACGCATCCGCCTGTCGTTCTGAGTGTTATGCACAGGCAGAACTTCAGAGAATGACAGTGTAGAAGCAACCTGCCGTATATCATTGGCAAAAACACTAAAAACGTCCTTAACCTCTGAAACCTCATTGCAAGCCAAGTCATTTGTCCCTAGATGGACAAGTACATCCAATTCCCCTTCCTGCTTTGCTCGCTTAACAATATTACAGATACGTCTCCTGTCTGTGAGCAGTAGCTCCGGGAAGACACCTCACAAGACCACCATTGTCCATTTCCACACCTCTTATGATGGAATCCCCCAACAACAACTGCTTTCTATTGGGCCTCACCATAGTCTCCAAGCCTCTCTCCACAACATCACTAGCCTCAGTGCTTCTCTCCACAACACCACTAGCCTCAGTGCCTCTCTCCAAAACACCACTAGCCTCAGTTCCTCTCTCCACAACACCACTAGCCTCAGTGCCTCTCTCCACAACAACACTAGCCTCAGTTCCTCTCTCCACAACAATACTAGCCTCAGTTCCTCTCTCCACAGCAACACTAGCCTCAGTTCCTCTCTCCACAACACCACTACCCTCAGTGCCTGTCTCCATAACACCATTACACTCTGAAAGTGCAGAAAATGAATTATGTAGAGCAACAGACTGTGCAATATGCCTTTTATCCACAACTCTAAGTCTACCAGATCCTACAGTGATCCATCTGCCATTCCTATTATGTCTCTGTGGCAGTGGCTTTGCAGCAGTTCCAGCCTGAGTTTGTTTACCAGATAATTTACAAATCTCAGACTTCAAAAATACAATCTCCTGCCGCAAGATAGAGAACTGTCTACAGATTAGACAACAACCAAACCTCCAAAAAGTGGAGCGTGAAACAAATGCATAGCAACTATTACACTGAACTAAGTCTTCCATTGCAATAAAGCGAATAATTTAAATCAAACAAATCTTAACTTTTAATTTATCCTCCTGAATACCTCAGATTACCTCCAGTTTATCTCCAGAATATCCCCAACCACACACACTTAGAAGCAACACTTAGATGAAGCAACCAAGCTATGCACCAAATCTGATTGGTTGAGCAGTAATGCTGCATGATTGCTTAAAGTAGATCTACAACTAAAAAAAATATGTGAAATGTATTTTAACTAAAGAGTGTCATAAGAAATAAGTAAATCTGAAATTTTATAAAATATGGAATAAAAGTATTAACCATGGCAAAGCGGGCCGCAGGGCATTCTGGGACATGCTTCACACCGAGCAGAGTTTTGGGTAAGTAAATAATTTAATGTGAATATTTGTCAGTGTATATTTTTCATAAATGAATTGCCACTTTTACAGAAGTTGCCCATTATCTGACATCTCCACCATGGATCTCCTGTGAGCACACACATGGTCAATGTTCACATGCAAGGAATCGTGGGATATCAGCCAGCACATAGTACATTGCAAAACTCCTAATATAAAGAAAATAGAAATAAAGAAAATAGTGTTAATAATAATAAAAAGCTAAACAAAAAGCTGACAAATATTAGTCAAGAGGAAAAAAGTTTATTGTCAACTTTATTTTTTATTATGAAGTTCCTTCCAATGGCACACTTTAATAAAATAATCATCTTTGTCCAACTTACTGAACAGAAAATGAGAATGTTCATAAATTAAATATTCGTCTAATTAAAAAAACAGGCTTGCGTCAGCTTAGAGAAAAAGCTTGGAATAATCCTGAGGAACGGTTTTAATTTTAATCGTGCCCTGTAAATGTTTTACTAAGAAAATCTTACATGATTTGCTTTCATATTGGATTTTTCTTTTAATTTAAAGTGTTTTTTCATAATTACTGTATATTCCATATTTATCTTTATGTTTTTAGTGATCTGACTTGCTCTTATTATCCTATTTTTGTAAATGTCTTATTTAGGGTCAGATAGATATTTATTGAAGATCAAAGCCTAATAGATTTATTATGCAAAATACTGCAAAATGTGTTCATTGCAAAATGTGTTCAGGAATGGTTTGAGGAATATAACAAAGAGGTTAAGATGTTGCCCTGGCCTTCCATTTCCACAGTTCTCAATACAATTGAGCATCTGTGGGACCCGCCTGTTACGCTACTAGGGGTGATTTGGATTGGAACTCAACTGCAGCTTGTAATCTCCCTAATTACAATAGTGAAGAAATGGAGAATCCTTAAGTATCAATACTGTAGCTTTAAGAAAAGAGAGAATCACTGGTAACTTGATTCAACCGAAGTTTTAATAAGTGTTAAACTTAAATGAATTGCATTTAGGCAATAATCCAATAAGAATAAGTGAAAGTAATCAACAACACAAAGTTAATTATTAAGTATTTCTTCAGAGATGCATTAAGTAACATTAGTTCATGAGAATAATCTTCAATAGGAACAATAATCAATTAGCTAAGGATATTTGCAAAGCAAGAAACATTTCATAGTGAATAAGCATGATGGGAGTTGTCCTTCATGAGATTAGTAACTTGAAGCACTGAATGTAATTGCAAAGCAAGAAACAGTTCATAGTGAATAAGCATGATGGGAGTTGTCCTTCATGAGATTAGTAACTTGTAGCAATGAAGGTTTGAGTAAGCAAGCATTAGTTCATTAATAAATTATATTGCAGACAAATAGCTGAAAGATATACTTAAGGTTAATATGGGTAGTCCTCCAATAGTTCAGAGATATGGTCCACTTGTAAAGTAGCAAAGTATCCATTCTCCAGTAATCCTTTATGGCATGCAGCAATCCTTGCATTTGCTCAAAGGCTGGAACGGCTTGTCTGAGCTTGTGGAGAGGTAAGTCTGGTGGAAGTAGCTCCCAGTAGCTGAGCCTGTGGAGCCCGCGGTTTCGCAGAGGCAGCTCACACGTTAGCTCACACAATCAATCACCAAGCACCCTCCCTCTGGCCCTGTCTCCCTAAATACCGTCAGAGCTGAGTCAGAGGGGTGCGGGGTCCGGCTCCTCTCAGCTGAGTGCCGAACCCGGAAGTGTTACTCCATGACACCGCCTTACAACTTGCAGGACTTAAAGGATCTGCTGCTATTGTCATGGTGCCAGGTACCACAGGACATGTTCCGAGGTCTTATGAAGTCCATACATCGACACGGCAGAGCCGCTTTGGCAGCACACGGGGGACCAACACGACATTAGGCAGGTGGTTTAATGTTGTGGCTGATAAGTGTACTATTTAATGTATTTCTTAGATAGAGACGATTTGTATGTAAGATAAATTTCCAAACTGAGTCAATGCTGAAAAACAGAAGACATATAAAAACAAAAAATGAACAAACAAAAGGTCAATTAAAATCTTACAAACAGTGACTTGTGTAGTTCTGTTTCACAAATAAATCATTTTCGTTAGCTGATAAAGACAGCTCCTAGTTTCTTTGTGAAGCCATTTTTCATTCTGAACTTTCCATTAATCCAAGCATATATACTTTCCCCGGCTATGTGCGCGGATCAGTGAAATGACTCTTAATGGAAAGAAATATATTCTCCCTAGTATTTTTATTGTTCACTTAGGAGATTGCGACTCAATGACCAGGCAACAGAAATGCATTAAAATGCTCTAAAGTGCTTTATGTAAGGAGACAAATTATACAGCTGAATGGAACTCTCCATCCAAGTGCAATTGAAAGAGCTTAGCATGGAATGTAGCTACACTCTGGTCTATCAATAGACAGAATATACCATTTAGGTCAAGGAAGTATACAAATTATGGATTTTCTGAGACATCAATATTTTTAATTTCACCCATTCTTTCTTTCTCTGAATTACATATGGTTTGATCTTTTAACCATGATAAGAGTGCAACTATACATTGCATTAGAAGCACAGAACCCTCATTGCCTGATTATTGTATCCAATCTAGATAAGGCATCAAAGGAAGTATAGACAACGAAATGTTTTGTATAAATTATACTTCTCTCTCCTTCCTGAGATTCAACGCTGATCTGTGATAAACACTATTGGATTATTTCTGTGTCTGTGTC
Organism: Pelobates fuscus; assembly: GCF_036172605.1. Classification (NCBI taxonomy): domain Eukaryota; kingdom Metazoa; phylum Chordata; class Amphibia; order Anura; family Pelobatidae; genus Pelobates; species Pelobates fuscus. Next base: position 379,581,452 of record NC_086320.1, read on the forward strand.
TCTGTCTGACTATCATTCTGTCTGTATGCATAGTTTATAGTTAGGACTCTGCTTCATTTCTACCAGTATTTTTTACAATTATATATATATTGTATATATTAAAACATTCAAGCATTCATAAGCAATACTGTATAAACATAGCAATAAATAGTAGCTGACATATATAAACGTTTATACTTGTCCCTGAAATTACTTATTTGGCTTGTAAGGCAACAAACCGTAACACTGTGTCCTGTAAACCAATATATTTGTAACGCAATAACTGAAAACCAAATATACTATAGCACCATTCACAGTCTGGGTTCTTCTATAGTGCCCTCCACTAATATTGGCACCCTTGGTAAATATGAGCAAAACAAACTTTTGATCTTTTGTTTTTCTAAAATATACAGAAATACTCTGCTCTCATGGATATATAACAATTGCAAACACAACACAGGTTTATTCAAAAAGTTGTTAGCATAATTATTGGCACCCTTTTAGTCAATACTTTGTGCTACCTCCCTTTGGCAAGATATCAGCTCTAAGTCTTCTACTTTGATGAATGACGAGGTTGGAGAAAACATAGCAAAGGATCTGAGACAGATCTCTAGATCCTTCAAATTTTGAGGTTGAAGCTGGTGGACTCTCCTCTTCAGTTCACCCCACAGGTTTTCTTTGGGGTTCGAGTCAGGGAGCTGGGATAGCCATGGCAGGACCTTGATTTTGTGGTCAGTAACCCAATTTTTGTGTTGGTTTTGATGTATGTTGATGTATGTTTTGGATCATTGTCCTGCTGGAAGAACCAGCCACAGCCCATTTTAAGCTTTCTGTCAGAGGCAGTCAGGTGTAATATCTGTTGATATATGATAGAGTCCATGATGCCATGTATCCTAACCAAATGTCCAGGTCCTCTGGGTTAAAAACATCCTCAAAACATTAAAAAGTAAACACCACATTTAACCTTGGCATGTGGTAATTTTCCATATGGCTAACACTCTGTGTGTCCCAAACCCACCTCTGGTGTTTATCGCCAAAAAGCTCTGTTTTGGTTTCCTCTGACCATAGAACCCATTCTCATTTGAAGTTCCAGTATTGTCTGGCAAACTGAAGACACTTGAGTTTGTTTTTGGATGAGAGGAGAGGATTTTTTTTAAGCCTTTCCAAAAAAAACAATTATAGTTTAAACTTATTATAGTTTTGGAGACTTTCTGACCCCAAGATGCAAATAACTTCTGCAATTCTCTATCTGTGATCCTTGGCAATTTGTTGAACTATCCTCTTCACAGTGCTTTGAGACAATATAGGCACGTGTCCTCTTGCCTATGTTGGAAATTGGAATTTTCAATGCTTTTGCTATTTGTTTATAGCCACTTCTCATTTTGTGAAGCTCAGCAACCTTCACACATCACAGCTACATTCCTTGGTCTTACCCATTGTGATTAATGACTATGGAAATTAGGTTTATGTGTTAGAAACATAGAAACATAGAAACATAGAATGCGACGGCAGATAAGAACCATTCGGCCCATCTAGTCTGCCCAATTTTCTAAATACTTTTATTAGTCCCTGGCCTTATCTTATAGTTGGGATAGCCTTATGCCTATCCCACGCATGCTTAAACTCCTTTACTGTGTTAACCTCTACCACTTCAGCTGGAAGGTTATTCCATGCATCCACTACCCTCTCAGTAAAGTAATACTTCCTGATATTATTTTTAAACCTTTGTCCCTCTAATTTAAGACTATGTCCTCTTGTTGTGGTAGTTTTTCTTCATTTAAATATAGTCTCCTCCTTTACTGTGTTGATTCCCTTTATGTATTTAAATGTTTCTATCATATCCCCCCTGTCTCGTCTTTCCTCCAAGCTATACATCGTCTTACCTTGTATTTACACCCCTGTGAAAGTTATAGAGCAATTTCCTGTTCCTAGTCACCCAGGTATACTAAAACAATTAAAATGTCAATGGGAAGATACTTCAAAAATATTTCTCTCATATGAAATCATAGTGGTGCCAATAATTTTGCCACCCATATATTTCACAAAGATTTTTTGGGAGGTAAGGTAGAGTATTTTTCTGTGTTTTCTGTACTAATGATCAAAAGGTGATATAATAAATACAATTTTTCAAGGTCTGTTTGCTCATATTTGCCAAGGGTGCCAATATCGGTGGTGTGCATTATACAGTCACATTGATAGAATGCAATCATAACACAATACACAAACTAGAAACATTCCGTTTTCATGGTAATGGATGAACCGTACTCAATAGTGATATCACAACTAGACTGTAACCCCATTACATATCCCTAGAGTGATCTACAGAAGGTGAGATTTATCAAAGTGTCATGTTCTGAAAAGAGTGTCGAAGATGCCCCACTTTTAGTACTTTGCACCATTCTTCAGAACATGATACATTGCTAAATATCCCCCTGTGTATTCCACTGATTAACAGGATTGTTCTCTCCTCCTCTTTGTACGTTAGGAAAATAAAGCTATGTGTCCGGCCCTATTCCTTTGCCTGATCCAGTTAAGGTTCACATCGAGATTGAGGGTTAATTGACTGACTGAATGAAAGGCAAAAAGAAAAAAAAACATTTGATTCTGTCATATATCTATGTGGAGCAGAACATGACTTTTATTCTAGCTCGAAGACTACACAATAAACCTATGGCCTGTGGGCTAACAGTGCCTACACCATGTAATATTCAGTCCTAAATATCACAGGCAACGAGAATGGGGCTGCAAAAACTGTCCAGCGCTTAATATGGCAGGGAGCTCCCATGGTAGGTGCCTACTCTGCCCAAATATACTAGTTGTGGTACTTGCTGTGCTTTTTCTGTACAGGTCCCTCATGTGCCCTATAGGGACTTTAGCAGCCTGGCATGATGTCATCTTGTTATAAATTACAGTTTAGTTGAATAAATTATCAATCCCCTAAAATAGGCCACACAATCACTCACACCCATTGGATCAAAGTGTCACTCCCTCTATGTCCATTTGAAATGTCGGGAGGTCTGCAGTGGTGATATCAGAGCTGAATTGCCGTAACCTTCTACTGCATGGTAGTGATGTACCTGGTAACATTGTGATAACATTGTGTATATTCGCACAGAACCTTCTCACAACCAGAACTGACATAGACCCAGGTCAAATTTTAGTTTTATTTACCTTCAGATGGATTAAACGATTTCCAACTCTAATTGGATTTGGGGTAATTTCATCATTTATGTTGTACTCAGATAAGATACTGGAGCAGGGCGTTTTTGCATTACGTCCAGGAGATATAAAGGGCCCTGCACTAATAGTTTAATCAGTGACTAGGTATCTCAGCTGGGAGATTTGATTGGCAGCTTGGTCACCAGGCTGTTGCCTTTTAATATAGCATCTGATTTTGGAGAGTTCCTGTCACAGAAATCCAATTCTAAGATAGTGGGGATAATGTATGAAAAGTGTTCAGTTTTTTTTCTGTTTTTTTTTTCCTGGTGTTTTCAAATGTGCCTATTTATTCTATTATTTATGGCAAAATATTTTATTGTGCCTTTTCAGTTTTTTTTTTTCCCTGTTAGAGTTTGGTTCTTTATTTTTTTCCCCATACATTTATAAATTCCAGTATTGAAAAGGAAGGGAAAACATGTGCCTTTTGCTTCAGACTGATTTTTACGCCATGTTGGTTTTACGCCATGTTGGTTTTTTATGACAGCTTTGACTGCCTTCTTTATGTTTCAATGAATCAACAAGTTGAGAGAGCACCATTTTCCATGTTAATATCACTCGTTTTATTTTATGACACTACTTGGTTGTAAAATCATCAAGACAATAAGTAGCAAATAAGAGAAAAAACAATCTGAAATATAAACAACAAAAAGTGTCCAAAAGGCAGAAATTATGACAAAAAAGGAAATAAAAAAAAATGCACGGGTATATAAATGTCAGAGTCGCAGGGCTATAAATGGGAAAATGGTGAATATGTACGAAAACAATGCGAATCAGAGTAAAGTGAAGACTTTTCATACATTTTAGCTCTCATTGTATTTTGGGGGGAAATAAAATGCATGCGACTTAAATAAATAAATTGTAAACATGTTAAAAAAAAAGATTTTAACCCCCCAAGTCCACATCTCATTGCCAATATCTGGATATATGACTATATTATGTTAAAATGGAACTGCTTGTCTATTTGCGTATTGTAGTTATATGCAATATGTACAGCACAGCTACATCAGTCAAAACGAATATACGTCAATTAAAGAGTCATTGACTCTCTTAACCCAGTCACTGCACTATATGTTAAAAGTTCATAATAGGGCAGAGCAGCACCCTCGTAGATGATGCGATTCATTGCCGACCCCCTTAGTTAGTGACGACCCCAGAAGAGGGTCTACAAAACATGGATGTCGCCCACAGAACTTCACTCCGCTCCGACCTGACGTGCAATCCTCCCCTGCCCCCTCCCTCCTCCTCTCTACTTTTCTTTCTTCTTTTCTATCTCTTCGTTTTTTCTCCTTGGTTCACAATATCGTGGGGGAACCGAGTCCCGAACCTAGTTTAATAGCAACAGGGAGAACCCCTGGCCGGCCCAGGGACAAACCACAAGGGACGGAAGACAGAGTTCCCTCACGACACAAACACTACCTTACTACACTATGAGCGATTTCAGATAGAATGATGTATGTTTAGTACCGTTAGATTCAGATAGAGTGTACGCTACCGACCATACGCGATTTGTTTTGTTGAGACAAGCATCGGTCCTATTAAACTGGGACATAGGGGAACGAGATTGATTTGATATGCAAAGACCCCTACTGTTTTTTGCTCCCCTATAGTGCCTCGCACAATTGCAACTGTTAGGACAAACGGAACTGACAATACCATTGTAGTTATTCTTCACCAAAAAATAAAAAACCCTTGACAAATGGCGATACGGGCCAACCCAGAGGATAGGAGATGTAATGTTTAGACACATTATATATGTAACAATGTATATTGTTTTTGCGATCTTATGGGCTTTTGCACAAGCCATATTACCACTGTCATAATGCCATTTTTTGTCAAGATAAAAAATAAAGAAATAAAAAAAAAAAAAAAAAGTTCATAATAGGGTAAAATCGCATAAAGTAAGGAGTACAATTAATACATTTAATAGGCTGCCTGTGATGATTTGCTGCGAGCAGACGTTTTGGGGACACATAAGTAATTCAGGAGTACAAGGGCTCTAGACTACCTGTAACTGTCTCTACCACTTACTTAGCAAGATCTTAGGCATGTTTCCTGAATTAATAGAGACAGAATTGTTGGAAACAGAGAGAGACACTATCAGAATCTGAGTTAAAGGGATCGTCAGGAGAAACTTTCAAAATAAGGTGATGAGAGATAGCAAGATTTAAAGAGAGAGAGAGTCAGAATTAGAAAGAGTGTGAGACAGGGAGGGAGAAAGTGTCAAAATAAAAAAAAGAGAGTAAGACTGTCAGTATCAGAAAGAGAGTGAGACTCAGAAAGAGAGAAAGACGGCCAGGACAAGAGCGAGAGCAACAGCGCATCAATCAGAAAGAGACTGTCAGAGTCAGAGAGAGAGGGTGACTGTCAGAAGGAGAGAAGGATGGATGAATGGAAAATAAAGAAAGTGAAATAAAGAAGGGAGAAGAGGGATGCGTATTGTGTAATACGGGTTTTAGAACTATTTGTAACCCTTTCATTTATAACCATCTCCCAAAGCACACAATAAACACTGCAATGCAGGGCAGTAAACATGGATAAACTGATTAATGAGTAGCTGCTCACGGGCACCTTAGAGATTTACCTCTTTAAGCTCATTGCCAACTGGGCGCAGATATTACACAATATCATTACCAACAAAAACAATTAATTAAAGCATGTTTTATTCATCAATGAATACATAATGCAAAAATGATTTAATTGGAAAGAACCACAAAGAGTGCGCTTGTTATCAGCACATTACTCTATTAATATATTATTGATATGTTCCCTTTCACAGATCCACTAGAGGGTTTAAGTATAAGGGATGATTTTGTTGATTTTTCATTTTATCAAGACATGTATTAAAACACAAATAACATTTAGAAACATTTATGAATCTCTACATCCTTCAGAATTAAGCTTTAGTGATCTGCAAGCTACAGAGGTCACAAAAAGAGATACTTTAGATACTCTAGAGCAGGGGTAGGCAACCTTTTAGCAGCACTGTGCCGATATAGGATTGTGATGTCCCGTAGAGTGCCGATCCTATTTTTTTAAATTGAGGTGTGTATGCTGCCGTATTCTGCTTGTGCTATTTTTACTGTAATTGCTTTGTATCGTTGTATTTGTGCGTATATGAGCTAATATATTGTATATGTTCATTAGTAGTTTATGGTATCGTGTATGATACATATGAATGTGGGCTGTGTATGAGGGCTGCTTCTGGAATTGTGTGTGGATGGATATGTCACATTGTGTGTTGGTAGTGTGTGGGGGCTGTATGGGGTATTGCATGTGAGAGGCTGCATGTGGATTGTTAGTGGTGTTGCATTTGTGGGGATTGTGTGTATGTTTGTGTGTGGGCTGTTAGTATTATTTGTATGAGTGGAGGGTTATTCTGCATTTCTGTGTATATCTAGCAGTGTGGGTAGCTTCCCTATGTTCCAGTGGGGACCAGGCCGGCCAGGTATAGCTCAAGTATAGGAGCTGCAACAGCAGCTGCAGGCTGTTCTGCTACAGTGTGGATTCCCATTTACAAGTGCTGGGAGGAAGTGATCTGAGATCACTTCCTCTACGTGCTGCAATGCATAAATTGAGGATTGTCCTTCACCACCTCTTCGTATTAGCAGATATCTGAAGTTTTACTGGGACTCCTGATAGGTAAGAGCCTGTTTGGCTCTAGCAGCCTTGAGTGCCGTGAAAAGACACCTCGAGTGCCGTACATGGCACTAGTGCCGTAGGTTGCCTACCCCTGCTCTAGAGCATGGGCCCTCAAACTCCGGCCCCCCAGATGTTGCTGAACTACAACTCCCATGATTCTCTGGCTATCTATGTAATTCAAAGAATCATGGGAGTTGTAGTTCAGCAACATCTGGGGGTCCGGAGTTTGAGGACCCATGCTCTAGAGATACTAGTTAGAGGAAATGGGCACCACAGCTAATAGCTACTTCTTACAGCTCAATGAAGAGCATGATTCTCGTTCCCGCCAGCACATTTGGGATTCTGTACAATCCTTTATTTAAGGTGTAACTGGGAGTAGACCTTTGGAGGGAGAATTACCCCCATGATGGCATACCATTTGCAAAAGTAGACAACCCAAGGTATTGCAAGTGGGGTATTTCCAGTCTTTCTTAGTAGCCACTTAGTCACAAACATTGGCCAAATATTAGTTTTTTGCTTTTTTAACACAAAAACAAATATGAACGCTAACTTTGGCCAGTGTTTGTGACTAACTGGCTACTAAAAAAGACTAAACATACCCCACTTTCAATACCTTTGGTTGTCTACTTTTTCAAATGGTATGCCATTATGGGGGTAATTCTCATTCCTGGGCTACCACACCGTCTCAAAGGTAACATTACCAATCTGGCAAATTTCTATTTGAAAATGGAACGTTCTATATTTGACCCTGTAACTTTCCAAAACACCATAAAACCTGTTAATGGGGGTACTGTTGTACTCGTGAGACATCGCTGATTACAAATATCTGCATTTTTTTGCAGTAAAACCTAACAGTATTATGACATTCACAGCTAAAATGTCAGACGGAAACACAAATTTTAAAAAAAATCTTATTTTCTCACATTTTTTAAAAATTGTATTCATAATGAATTATGTTCTATATATGAATAGTTAATGATAAATTAAAGCCCTGTTTCTCCTGAACAAAATGATATATAACAAGTGTGGGTGCATATAATATGAAAGAGGGGAACTACGGGTGAACAGACATATAGCGCAAATTCCAGTTTTTGTTTACGTTTTGTTTTGATCAGAACGTGCACTATTGACTCCGTCCTGAAGGGGTTAATGTACAGTATACAGTGTATTGTATAATATAAAGCTCATTGTATAATATACAGCTTAATGTATGATATACAGCTTATCATACAGTATACGGCTTAAAGTATAATATAAAGCTTAATGTACAATATACAGCTTATTGTACGGTATACGGCTTATTGTATAATATACAGCTTATCATACAGTACACGGCTTAAAGTATAATATAAAGCTTAATGTAAGGTATACGGCTTATTGTATAATATACAGCTTATTGTACAGTATACAGCTTATCATACAGTATACAGCTTAAAGTATAATATAAAGCTTAATGTACAATATACAGAGTATTGTACGGTATACGGCTTATTGTATAATATACAGCTTATTGTACGGTATACGGCTTAAAGTATAATATAAAGCTTAATGTACAATATACAGCTTATTGTACAGTATACGGCTTATTGTATAATATACAGTTTATTGTACAGTATACAGCTTATCATACAGTATACGGCTTAAAGTATAATATAAAGCTTAATGTACAATATTCAGCTTATTGTACAGTATACGGCTTATTGTATAATATACAGCTTATTGTACAGTATACAGCTTATTGTATAATATACAGCTTATTGTACAGTATACAGCTTATTGTACAGTATACAGCTTATTGTATAATATACAGCTTATTGTACAGTATACGGCTTATTGTATAATATACAGCTTATTGTACAGTATACAGCTTATTGTACAGTATACAGCTTATTGTATAATATACAGCTTATTGTACAGTATACAGCTTATTGTATAATATACAGCTTATTGTACAGTATACAGCTTATTGTACAGTATACAGCTTATTGTATAATATACAGCTTATTGTACGGTATACGGCTTATTGTAGTTCTGCTGAGTATAGTCAGGACATGCAGGCTTTTTGCTGTAAGCCCTGCCTTTTCAGATAAACCTCTCAGGCGGCCACTAGAGATGCTTCCTGTTGTCGTGCTTTCCCCAAAGAGAGGCATTTATTCAATCCATCTCTATGATGAGATGCTGATTGACCAGGGTGGCATTTGGCTCCTATGGGAAAGCATTGTGATTGGCTGAGATCATCAATTCTGAGGATGTCAGCCAAGAAGGCAGATCGCAGGCAGCCGGCAGACCTGCGCTGCGCTGGAAATAAGGTGATTTTATTTGAGTTATTTAAGGGATACAAGAGGGGGTAGCATGTTTTTTTTAACACTATTGGGTGAGGAAAACATGTTTGTGTTATTGACTCTATAGTGTTCCTTTAATTTTAAAGGACCACTCTAGTGCCAGGAAAGCATACTCGTTTTCCTGGCACTAGAGTGCCCTGAGGGTGCCCCCACCCTCAGGGACCCCCTCCCGCCCGGCTCTGGAAAGGGGAAAGGGGTTAAATCTTACCTTTTTCCAGCGCTGGGCGGAGAGATCTCCTCCTGCTCTCCTCCTCCGATCCTCCTCTTCTCCTCCCCGTCGGCTGAATGCGCGGCAAGAGCTGCGCGCGCATTCAGCCGGTCACATAGGAAAGCATTCATAATGCTTTCCTATGGACGCTGGCGTGCTCTCACTGTGAAAATCACAGTGAGAAGCACGCAAGCGCCTCTAGCGGCTGTCAATGAGACAGCCACTAGAGGACATAGGGGGAAGGCTTAACCCATTCATAAACATAGCAGTTTCTCTGAAACTGCTATGTTTATGAAAAAATGGGTTAACCCTAGAAGGACCTGGCACCCAGACCACCTCATTAAGCTGAAGTGGTCTGGGTGCCTAGAGTGGTCCTTTAATTACATTTTAATCTTGACACCTACTTCATTCTATGCTGATTTTGAAAGTGTTGTTTTTTTTTTTTGTTGCAATTTTTTTTTACCATAAATTGTTTTATTTTTCGGAAGATAATGGGGTACAGAAAGAAAAAGGGGAGGGGGGGAAATACTGCCGCAATTCAGACAGAATAGTAAGCATCAATACATAAATCACAGGTGTCAGTTCAATAGTACAATGCAGCACAATGTAACTCCCATTTTATCCTGTTATTCTCCCACAAATGCACTTTTCTTGTCATCATAAGGTCCCTTGTGTAGTAGTATGTCAATTGGGACTACAGTATGTAAGCGGGTCAACTACGTTAATTTATTTTGTTAAATGTCGTTAATGTTTGTTGGAGTAAGCGAGATTGCCGAAGCTACGATCTGTCTGGGAAGATATCCCTTATGAGCTACAGCCGCGAAGGTATATCTCGTAATGCATTTCAAGTGTGTCTTGATCAACATTAGTATATGTGGTACGTATTATATTGATATGTAGACCCATGCTATGTCCTCAGTCTCTCCATCCCTCAAGATATCCACACCAAGCACAAAAGCTGGGATTGCACTGTAATGTGTATTTTGGACAGGTATTCTACCTGGGAGGGACGGAAAGGCAACTCCCGAGACATGGCCACCCCGTCGCTCCCACTGTTGTCTGAATGGGATTTCTTAAGGATCCTATAGTATCTTTGTGGGGTTATTGAGATGGGTGGCTTCCAACCAAGGTTTCCATGTCTCTTCTAGTTTCTTCACTTTAATATGAGACTCTGAAGAGAGGATCTCATAGCGATAGTATTGATATACTTTTTCTTTCAATTCTTTATTTGTCGGGCAATATGCGGACTTCCAATGGAGTGCTATAAGATTCCTTGCCGCTAGGATTATTATAGTAGCTACCTGCCTATCATTCCGTGACCATGTGTCTGGAAACAGCAATAGTAGGGCAATTGTGGTGGTGAGGGAGGCTTCATCTACCGTGCCCAGTGCTATTAGGGTTTTAACTCTGGTCCACAATGGCTTGATCTTTTCGCAATCCCACCATATGTGTGTCATATGGCCAATCTCGGTGCTGCATCTCCAACAGGTGGGCCCCACCGCTGGGTATATCTTATGTAGTCTATGTGGCGTGAGGTACCAACGATACACTAATTTTTTGTGAGCCTCTACATGGGAGAAGCAGGATGTGGTGCCTTGTAATGCATTCAAGGACCCCAGCCACTGCTCATCAGTGAGTATAGGCATTCCTTCCAGTTCCCATTGTGGAACATACTTAAAGTGACGTGGTGGATGTCTATCTAGTAGGGTTTGGTAACATAGTGTTAAGGTTTTTGGTTTTGTCGGTGCTGAAAAACATCTGTCAATGATTCGTTTTTGGTAGACCTTTCTGTGGTCAGGCGTATCAGTGGAGAGATCAACTTTAGTGTTGATGATGCTTTTCAGTTGTAGGTATGGAAAGATAAGGGAGTGTGGTAGGTTAAATTTCTTTTGTAGCTCAGGAAATGGTAATATTTTTGCCCGATAGCATAGGTCTTTAATACGATTGACACCTAAGACTATCCATGGTTTGAGTGATAGCCACGGTGAGATTGCTTCTAATGTTGACAGAGGGGCCTGTAAGCTGAAGCATTTATCTAACGGGTGTCTTGCATGAAGGCAGTCCCAGATTTTCATGGTAAGAGTAGTTGTAGGGTATAGTGTAGTCCCCTGTTTTCTGTAGTGTTTTGGAGTCCATAGGTCACTTATCAGTGATTTCGTCTCTGTGGCTGCTCTCTCCATATCTACCCATTGAAAGGTGTTGCTAGGTGCGTGAAGCCGGACTGCTGCCTCGAGTAGAGCTGCTTTGTAATACGTTATTAGTTTAGGTAAGCCCAGTCCGCCTTCTTTCGGGTTCAGCTGTAGGAGGGGAAGGGACAAGCGTGGTTTAATTTTACCCCATACAAACATATTTACTGTGCGTTGGATATTCTTGAACCATAAAGTTGAGATTGGAAGTGGCAACATCCTAAATATGTAAAGGGCCTTCGGGAGTATCATCATTTTGATAGCTTGTAGGCGCCCCATCCAAGAAATTCGGACATCCTTCCACTTTTGAAAGCTTGAGTTGCACACGTTAACGAATGGTGTATAGTTCAGGGAGATCATTTTTTGCTTGTGTAGAGCCAGTTTGACTCCGAGATATGTAATATGATCTTGTCTCCATTCAAATTGGTACGAGCTTTGCAGGTTTTGCAGTTGACGTGGTTTCAGATGGATCGGTAGCGCTTGGGTTTTCAAAGTGTTAAGTTTATAATAGGATATTTGTCCATAGGTGTTCAATAGATGTAATAGTTGTGGTAGCGAAGAGTCTGGCTTGCTCAAGGAAAGAAAAATGTCATCTGCGAACATCGCCAGACGGTAATTGTGTGATTGGATCTGTATACCTGTGATCATTGGGTCTTGCCTGATTTTATGCGCCAATGGCTCTAGTGATAGAATGAATAGAAGGGGAGACAGCGGGCAACCCTGCCTCGTGCCATTAGTAAGACTGAAGGGGGTGGATATAAAGCCTGAATTTGACACTTGTGCTGAAGGATTGCCATAAAGTGCCATGATTCCCTGTATGAATTCCGAGGGGAAGTTAAATTTAGTTAGAACTGTTGACATATATTTCCAATTGAGTCGGTCGAAAGCCTTCTCCGCGTCCAAGGCTAGTAGAAGGCTTTCCGTATCATGCTCCTCGATGTGTGTCAGGATGTTTAGGATTTTTCTGGTGTTGTCACAGCCCTGTCTACCACGAATAAAGCCTGATTGGTCGTTATGAACTATTCTAGGGAGTATCGGAGCCAATCTGTTAGCTATAATTTTGGCATAGATTTTTGTATCACAATTGAGCAAAGATATGGGTCTAAAATTAGAGCAGTGGATGGGGGGTTTCCCTGGTTTCGGAAGCGTAGAAATGTGCGCTTTTAACATTTCGGTGGGCATTTCTCCCATCTGAAAGCAGTGATTGTATAGGTTCGTCATATGTGGGGCTAATATAGTGCCAAAGGTGCGGTAATATAAATTCGAAAAGCCATCTGGGCCTGGTGATTTGTGAGCCGGCAATTGGGCTATGGTTTGCAACGTTTCTTCCACTGAAATAGGTCGAGTGAGAAGCTGAAATTCTTCTCTGGAGATTTGTGGTAGGTCGACATCTCGTAAAAAGTCATCAATGTCTTCTTGCGTGGGGGTGGGGGAGGAGACATCATCTGCTAGATTATATAGTTTGCTGTAGTATCTACCAAACTCATTTACTATGTTTTGTGGATTTGTGATCTTGCTACCCCCCTCCGATTGGAGGTATGCTATCTTTGAGGCCTCCATTCTCGTTTTAAGTTGTGAGGCTAGGATTTTTCCAGCCCTATTGCCTGCCTTAAAAAAATTATATTTCAATTTTGTGAGTAGATAAGTTGTCTTTGCTGTTTCTAGGTCATTCAGTTGTGCCTGGAGTCGGAGAATATTCGATGTGGTTTCATGAGATGGTGTGTGTTTGTTTTTGTTAGATAGGGCGTTGAGTTCTGTTAGGATATTGGTGTATTTCAAAAGCCTCTGTTTCTTCTGGTAGCTAGAGTGTTTAATGAATTGCCCTCTAAGGACGGCTTTATGTGCCTGCCATAGACTTTCTGTGCTAACCTCATCATTGTTATTAAGCATGAAATATGTTTCAAGTTCTTCTCTAATTTGTGTGACCAGATTATGGTCCAATAGTAGTGTTTCGTTTAGGCGCCACGGTCTCTTACCTTGTGTGGGGTGTTGCATAAGCGCTACGGAATCTGTTGGCGCTATATAAATTGCAATAATAATAATTGTAAATGCTAAAGTGATTGGGGCATGGTCTGACCATGTTATATCTCCAATGTGTGTGTCGGCTATTTTCATGATAATGTTCTTGGGAATTATAAATCTGTCTATTCTCGAATATGATGCATGGCTTACTGAATGGTACGTATAGTCCCTATGAATGGGATTAGCTATCCTCCAGGCGTCCAAAAACTCGTGATCTGTAAGTTTTGTCTAGGAGTTTAGTAGATCGTAATCTGTTACGTATGGTTTTTTGATTGACAGAGTGAGTAGATGTAGTGTCTAAATTGGCATCAAGCAGGCAGTTGGTGTCCCCTCCTACATTACGTCACCATATTTATGGGCTTCAGTAAGAGTGAAGATTTTATCTAGAAAGGAATGTTGGTCAGTATGTGGCCCGTATACGTTGACTAGAGTAATCTGTGTGTTATTTATGATACACTGTAAGAGGAGGTATCTGCCCTCTTTGTCTTTTAGCTGCTTTACAAGTTGGAAAGAAACTTCCCTACTTATTAGAATGGTGACTCCTCGTTTTTTCGACTTAAATGTACTATGGAATCCCAAGGGGAAGTGTTTAGAGGCAAATTTTGGCTGGTGTCCGGTTTGAAAGTGGGTCTCCTGGTAAAATGCGACATGCGCTTTATACTTTTTTGCCTCCTGGAGAGCTAATCTCCGTTTGTGGGGTGTGTTTAGCCCTTTTGCATTTAATGAGAAAATGTTAAGTGTCATCATATCTCAGTGCGGTCTTAGGTTTGCCTAGCTTCATACAATCGTTCATATGTGAGTCATCTATTGCCTTCTTCTGTGAGTGGGTGATGTCAGTATGGTTAGCGCATACATTGACTTCTTGATCTGCCCTCAAATGTTTTGCTGTAATGGGGGTAGTTGTGTATGTGCTCTGGTTAGGTAGTGAGAGTCGAGCGGTGTCTAGCCAGCTGAATTGCAGTCCCGTGGGTAAGGGAGGAGGGGGGGTGGGAAAGTAAATAACCAAGAACAAACTATGTACAACGACCAAGATATCTCTAACGTGAGATCCGGTCATAAGTTGGTTCGTACCAACTGTAAATATGGGTATAGGTCCCTAGGTGAGGCCCGTGTTAACGGGGGTACTCGGGCACTAGAGCCCTGTCGGGGGTAGAGAGATCCCAGTTGTGGAGGGGAGAGCACCTGCCATTAGGTTTCCAGTACTGGGTGAGGTATGCCTTGTCGGTTTTGTGTTCCGTCCAAATACATGTTACTATCATCTCCACCAGGGGCGGTATAAGTATGGTTGCCTCCGGTTTCCCTTACGCTCTCTTGTTTGTGAGAGATATAAGTGATCTACCTATGTACGATCTGTATGTCCCCTTTGTCCTATTGGTACAGTTATTATACCATGCTATACCTGAAATGCATGGGATCTAAAACATTTATCCCTCAGTCTAACCACTTCCCGGTTTTATATCCATAAACTATTTGCAAAATAATACATTATTAACCAAACAATAACATTATCACGTTTTGTCTACTTGCATGACACCACTGATCAAAGATTCTGTGTTCACATCTATGACCGTTCATGGGGATATCAAAGCTCCACGATAGAAGCTGTTACCAGTTCATGTGTCATTTGGGCTTTTTTCCCATCCATGCGTGATCTGTAATGGTGATTTGGCCGTCGGTCTTCTCTCTGAAGGCTCAAGTAGATCTTCCACTATCGGAATATTCCATTCTTCCATGGCGATCTTCCCCTCTGCTGGGGTGGTGAGGTGCTTTTCTATGCCGTTCCTTTTAACAATAAGCCGCGTCGGGAATCCCCACTTATATGGTATCTCCGCCGCTCTCAGTGCTCGGGTGATGGGAGTGAAGGTTCTTCTTGCCGCTAACGTTGCTGCCGATAAATCCACGTATAATTGAACTTTGTGGTATCTTTCAGGGAGGCTTGGTCGTTTCCTTGAGGCCGCCATGATTAGTTCTTTGGCAGTATAATAGTGTAGTCTAGTAATGGTGTCTCTAGGCGCAGTTGCCGGCAGATGTCTGGGTCTGGGCAAGCGGTGTGTTCTATCCAACAAAAGCTGCGACTCTGGGAGGTCTGGCACCAAGTGATGGAATAGAGTGGTGACATATGCGTTAAGGGCGGCAGGGCCGACGTCCTCAGGGATGACGCGGATGCGGACATTGTTTCTTCTATCCCTATCCTCATGATCCGTGAGTTTGGTAAAGATGGAAGAAATTTTTGCATCTAGGTTTTCATAAGACGCCACCATATTATTGTGAGCAGTGATAATCTCTTCTGTCTTGCATTCTAGGTAATCCGTTCTTTCTCCCAATGCTCTGACGTCTGCTCTGATTTCTTTGGCCAGATTGGCAAAATCAGCCTGCATTGATAGTTGTAAGTGTATTAGCATCTTTTGTATTGATGCTTCTGTGGCTAAATTTTCTTTAGTTGAAATCGTAGTGATGTCGCTCCTGCCGGAACTCGAGGCCGGTGAGTGCGGCCTATCCGCGCCATCTTTAGTGCCTTGCGGCGGCGACGCCATCGCCGCTATCTGTAGCGTGGCTACTTCTCTTTGTTTTTTTTTTGTTGGAGGTCTTTGTGTCATGATGTCGGGTTGTACCCTCGATGGCTGGAATGCTTTTGCGAGCTGAACTCCCTCGAATCGCTATGCTAGTCGCTGTATTTGGGATTCGTCTCTCAGAGCCGGTCGTTCACACATCCATCTTGGCTCGCGGTCAGGCCACGCCCCCCTTTTTTGTTGCAATTTCTTGTATTTATTATTACATCTGCAATAAAAAAAAAATACCATATTATAAATAAAGGTAAAACATACGTTTTATTTTAAATCAATATGCGTTATATGTTGCTTAGGTCAGTCAATCTTTGATGTGGATGAGAAAATATAAATCCAGAAATTTCAGCTATTTAATAATAATGATAATTAGCTGATTCTTAGCAATTTGAAAGATGTTTGAGACCGTAAAAAAAAAAATGATTTCTAATAATTGTAATAATGTGTTAAATCAAATTTCCTAATTTAATTGTGGATATTTTACCGCTCGTTGCTTGAAGGTCATTCGGTTTTTCGAGGTTTACCAATACTTGAGATTTACAATTATACTTAAAGTTCAAACGGATAGATTTAATTTCTGGCGATTATATAAGCAGAAAGCATGATTCAAGGAGCCTTGACCTGTGTTAAAAGATAATTTCCATAAAGATGGAAAATGAAGGAATCAAGGCCGTAAAGTATCATTTCTTAAATCATCTAAACCAAACCTCTTGAAACTGCAACTGGCTGAATATACTCGGTGTATTCGAATTGATTATTACTCTGTTTCTTTCATCATGTATTGAAATAGAATGTAAACTCTAAGGACTCTAAGGTCGTACTTTATCGATAATGTAAAACAGAGATGGTGATGCACATTTCATCTTTTTATATGCAGAGAGTATATGAAGAATAGAGAGAAACCATCTTCAGATATGTTATTTGATGCTGCAGAAATTGATGATTACTTAACAAAAAAAATCATAATGAAAAGGGAACACAAGTTAACGTTCTCTGACTCTGCATCCAGTCTACACCTGACACAAAGTAATGTATATACTTAAATAACAGTTCCTTTCTGACGAGTTGAGTTCAAGAGAACCAATGGGGTGTAACTTCTGCCAGTGCAGGAACATTGCTAGGTTAACAAAATATCTTAGGCTTGAGGAAAGAAAACTTGACCCGTACACGAACAGATATGTCATGGCATGCAGCGTGCTGAAGCTCTACCAGATTTTAATGAAAGCACATCCAGAATCAAGTAAATGCTGCCTGGCCGGTTATTCAATGTGATCCCACTGTGCTACCTAGCAGTATACAGCAAGGTGCTGCACTCCAGTACCCCCTCTGGGAGAAACAGCTAAATAGGATAGACTGACAGACACACAGATTGATCGATCACTGGAGCGTTTAGTCTCTGGCTAAACTGCGAGCTATGATCGCTCAGGGCAATCATGGGTTTGAACCAATTAAACAATTACCAGAAATGTAAGACTTCTTTGAGATTATTCTCTAAATTGAATAAATAAAAAACCCGTGTCAATAATTTTTTTGAGGGAATTTTGTCAACTTGAGATATTTTGACTACAACATGACGAGTTGGCTGTCATTTCCAACAACTCAAGGATTAGTCAATAAACCTCTAACTCTCTGTTTTTATATAATAATATTTCATTAAAAATGCCAACTTGATCAGAATAATTTGAAATGCCTCCTTGTGTACATTGATTTGGGTTTATCATTTAAACCGGGCTCTGTCCACTGTTTGTATTCACAGTTCCTAATATTTTGTTTGTGACATATAATTAGGACCTGTGTGCCAAAAGCCAATTATTCTTCGTTCCCTTTACTACCACGTACTTCTTAAAGGGACACTACAGGCACCCAAACAACTTTAGCTTAGTGAAGCAGTTTTGGTGTCTAGATCATGCCCCTACAGTCTCATTGTTCCATTCTCTGCCATTTGGGGGTTGAATCACTTTGTTTATACAGCCCTAGCCACACCTCCTTGCATGTGATTTACACAGCCTTCCTAAACACTTCCTGTAAAGAGAGATCTAATGTTTACGTTTTCTTTATTACACATTCTGTTTAATTTATAAAGTTTTGTCCCCTGCTCTGTTAATAGCCTTCTAGACCCTGCAGGAGCCTCCTGTGTGTGATTAAAGTTCAATTTACAGAGCAGGAGATTAAAACCTTTAAATTAAGTTACTATCTGATTGAAAGTAAAACTATTTTTTACATGCAGGCTGTGTCAGTCAGAGCCAGGTGAGGTGTGGCCAGGGCTGTATAAACAGAAACAGAAATAAAAGTGACTCCTAAATGGCAGAGAATTGAGCAGTGATACAGCAGGAGCATGGTCTATACTCTAAAACTGCTTTACCACGTTGATTTGGTGACTACAGTGTCCCTTTAATGAAGTTTTTTCATGATTCATGGATCCCCTCCCCCCCCCCCATTTAGATTGCTTTAAAGTGTGTGAACAAGTGGGATGCAAACATTGTGCAGCAATGATGCAGAATAGGTTGATTTGAATGCCTTATTTTTCACATCACCTTGAAGCTGAAGAAAATATACATTTCCAAATGCATTACAATGTCAAGAAGGACAATCAAAATTTATATTGAATACAAATGAAATCATACTTATTAACAGTGAAGAAAAATGAGATCTGTCACAGTGCACAGAGGGGGGTTGGATAAATGGAAAATTTCACGTGGCTTATAATTCTATCCCTCAATATAGTATCTTTATTATTATTATTTTCATTATCAACTCAGAGTGCCCCTTGCTAAACATGGCTTGGTGTTACTTTAAAAGGAATAACATTTTATACCTACATTGTTCCAGTAAAATTGTTAGGGTACACAACCTTCGACACTCCTCCGACACGTTGACTGGAGTGCCGAGAGTTGTCTACCCCGGAGTTGAATTTTTAATTACACATTTATTTTGGTTTTAATCGGGCATAGCAGTAAAGACTACAACTGTGGATAGCATGAGTGGTCTGTAGAGGCACACCACCCCAAAGTCACATGACTATGTCCCCATAACCCTTAGAATGCGCCTGTGTTTGAGTAGTGAGGTGGCTCCCCTGTTCATTTCGAATTTCCCAGCTGAACGTGATGGAAATGGATATGAGATAAGTATGTCTTTTGATATCTATCAGATTTTTGTTGATGTTGCCAGCAAACCATATACTAGCGTTATACCTACCAGAACATAAACCTGTCTTCACTGTACCTTGGTCATCATCATCATACCAAGGAGTCTAGTGCAATATATCTCAAGGTCTATATAGGAGACAGCTGTGGGTACAAGGCTTATTATCCTATTTGGCCTTAAGTTTGAAATTCACTTTAATTTCTCACAGTAGCCAGCAACCCTCACAATCTTCAGTTCACTAAAAGGCCATCACACACATCTTTGTTTTATGATAAAGAATGCAGTTTACCATGAAGGATGTACACAGCTTTTCCTAATTCTGCACATCTTTGCAGTAGAAACTATTAATTAGTAACATTTTTATTCATCCCAGAAGTAGGACATACTGGGTTTTTCTCATGGGAATACACAAGGCACATGTTTGGTTATCTGCTTGACATGTGGATATTATGGAACTGGATATGTGCATAGGCTTCAATATGAATAAAGGGAATGCTTATTTTATCTGCTTCTACTTGAATATAATAGAATACCTTCATGGTATAATTTACAGTCAGGTTCATAAATATTGGGACATCAACAAAATTCTAATCTTTTTGGCTCTATACACCACCACAATGGATTTGAAATGAAATGAACAAGCTGTGCTTTAACTGCAGACTTTCAGCTTTAATTTGAGGGTATTTACATCCAAACCACGTGAACGGTGTAGGAATTACAACAGTTTGTATATGTGCCTCCCACTTTTCAAGGGACCAAAAGTAATGGGACAATTGGCTGCTCAGCTGTTCCATGGCCAGGTGTGTGTTATTCCCTCATTATCCCATTTACAAGGAGCAGATAAAAGGTCCAGAGTTCATTTCAAGTGTGCTATTTGCATTTGGAATCTGTTGCTGTCAACTCTCAATATGAGATCCAAAGAGCTGTCACTATCAGTGAAGCAAGCCATCGTTAGGCTGAAAAAACAAAACAAACCCATCAGAGAGATAGCAGAAACATTAGGTGTGGCCAAATCAACTGTTTGGAACATCCTTAAAAAGAAAGAACGCACCGGTGAGCTCAGCAACACCAAAAGACCCGGAAGACCACGGAAAACAACTGTGGTGGATGACCGAAGAATTCTTTCCCTGATTACATAACTGTACATACTTGAACACGAGAGTTACAAGACAAGTACAAACAAAACCACACTATGAGATACAAATATGAGAAAAGGAACATTTACAAAAAAATGGATAAAAACAAGCAGGTCTATGAGATCCACCAATATATATTGTATTAGAATACATTGCAACACGAGAGAGTCCAGGTATATTGCTGTAAAACCAGTAATCATGTTATTCTTAGTAAATGGAGGTCAAAATGACTAGTGTCTGATCTCATGACTGCTGTAAGTTGGGTTGTCTAGGTACCCTTCAAAATAATGTGACACAAGGAAGAAAGTAAAAAAAAAAAAAAATGAAGACAAAACCCCCCCAAAATATTACAGTAATTATTGCTGTAGAAATGCACACAGCTGTTTCTCCTTGAACATCTAGGAATGCCGATTAGAGACACAGCAAATTGTCCTGCAATTGTCTTACCATCCTACAAGCAATGAAGGATACACCGCAATTTTTAACTTGGGGAAAAAAAAATGTCCAAATCCTGTAGACTTTGGGTATCAGCTTCTGAATGAGACGACAAAAGTCCTTTCCATAAAAAATGGGTGACAACCTAGATTTATTTAGCATTTCTAAATATGGACATTTTATTTTCAAAATTTTAAAATATATAAAAATAATGAATACAACTAAAATATCAAAATATTAAAATACTTTTCAAAATATTAAATCATGTGAAAGATGATCTGAAAATGTTGAATCGAGATCTTTATTGGTAGGATCTTCTCTGAGTCTGTGCAGGAGAAACCTTGTGTACGTGATCAAATACAACATCAAGGATCGAGAGGTCCAGAGCCTCGAGAATATCTAAAAGACAGAGAAAGACATGAATAAGGCAGAGATTAATCTCTTTCATTTGTTTTGTTTCATAGTTTCAGACATACTTTCTTTGAAACTTCCTCTTCTGGTGAAGGTCCAGCCTTTGATATTTTCAGCTAGAGTTTGGGTCTCAAGAGACACATAGCGAGGGTGGTAAGTTAAAGGGACACTCCAAACACGTAAAGCAGTTAATCTCGCTGAAGTGTTACATGTGTGAAGAATGTGTCCTGTGTTTCATTTTACATAAAGTGCACATTTCTATAGAAATTGACATTTCAAGAAATTAACCTTGTTACACCCACCTGGTTGTCAATCACACACACGGTCCTGTCACTTCCTGGTTTGTTTAGCTCAATGGAGCTAATATCAAGAGGTAACATTAGTCCAGAGCACTTGCCATGCAAAAACTTCTCATTAAGTTGCGTTGGGAAGTCTGTGATTGGACAGCCACAGAAAGTCTGGGCGGGGTTAGAAGAGGAGAGCTTGCAAAGGCTGCAGACAAGAGATCTGCAGGTTTATCAAGCTGATTTTAGATATACTCCCGATTATAAAAATGCATAATTAGATGCATGCAAGTTTTCATTGTGGCCATATATAATAAACAGTGATTTAAAAATAAATAAATCATATTTGGGCAGTGGATTCTGACAAGGTATACGGTAGAAATATCTCTGGCAGCACATGGCAATTATACAAATAATTATTGTGAGTTGCTTCAAGCAGTGAAGAGGACAACCTGCAGCCTAAACTGGCTAAACACAAACAAGGTGAATTTTATCTTCCTAAAGTGATTAGCATGCAGTCACTTAGAATTCAATAATGATACAATCCAGTGTATCCGTTTTTCTTAGAACGATGTTGCTGTTTACTGCTGTATATAAAGAAGCAGTAGGTTATTATACTGTTAATTGGAAGGCACTACACAAGCCTGTGACAGGCTCACATATAAATAAAGTAAGAGCTGGCAATCAAATCGTTTACTATTGAGTTTATGTTGAATAATTAACAGCATTGTGATCTGCCGGATTAGGCGGACGGCGTGTCTTTGTCACAATAGACTCTGATTAATTGGTGCAATCTCGGCATATTTAAAATTTTCGCTCACATCCGTTTTTTTTCTTTCTGGTGAGAAGACAAATCAGATGTTTAGCTGCTGTGTGGGTTGTTAATTTTACTGCTCTGTTGCAGATCAACTACACTGGGGGTTCTCTCTTTCTTTATTATAATTATTATTATTCAATATTACAGAGATTCTGCTGTGTTGTGCAGTAGGATAGGGTTACAGGAACATTGATGTTTGACAGAATTACACAGAGCTTAGCATAACGTACAAGAACAAGGAAACTTCTGCGCGTGTATATTTCTGATATGGTTTAATATGGCAGCTTCACACAAGGATCCGTGGTCTCTTTTATCCGGTGAAAGAAAGTCAAATAAAACAGAAGAATAGGTGTAGCGCCTAGGTTGTCCTTAATTTATATATATAACGACAAGAAGAAAATACAGCAGCTGATAGTGTAGTACGTTTGAGTAGGTTGACAAGTAGTAAAAAGTTGAAAGTAGTAAGGTTGTGCATTTACACTTTTTTGGAGTTGAGATCCAGCTCCGGTTTTATCGTCTGGATGGTTTGAACCTCATCTAGGGATGTAGTGTGGCACCTGTATGGTTGAAGGTCCTTGTGGCAGTGAAATGTCTCCTGTATATATAAAATGAAAGCAGAGTAAAATAATATATAGTCAATTTGAGCTTAAAATTCCGAAGTAAATAGGTTTTTACATTTTACACTCACATGTTCCAGAGCCTTAATAATGGCTCCTGAGATAGGATGGAGTGGTGTGATACCCAATTAAGAATGTTTAGGTAATGCTGATCCTCTCCATATATGTAGAATAGAGAATAATATACAATAGTGTGCACCGTAAGATTTTGAATGTAAAAACAAATGAAAACTTACATGGATTGGAGCAAAACTCGTCTGGTAGCTATCCCCACAAAGGAAATTCAAGTCAGGAGATAAGCAGGAAGCTGATTAGGTTGAAGATGAATAAAAGTACTTTATTAATAGTAAAAACATAAATTAAATTAAAAAAAACTGGTTAAAATAATAACAAAACAAATCTGTGGTACATTTAACGTGTTTCACCAGAGGCTTGGCTTTATCTTAAGTATTTACAGAGGTAGGGGACCTTAGTTGCTTATACAGGCATACCAAATGTAAAAATAATGGTCATGTAACATAACACTCACATGACCTAAAACGAATTAGCATAATAATAACTTAAAACATACTTGTCTATAATGGTATATGTAATATTTTATTTAGAAAATATTTTACCAGGAAAGATACATTGATATTTCTCTCGTTTTCAAGTATGTCCTGGGTCCATAAAACATTGCAATGATACAATAGGGTACAATAAAATACAAAAACAATATTAATATACAATATATACAGAATTTAACATAGAACAGGTAGGAAATATATAATCAACCATGGCAGGTGCGTTCTGTTTTGAGGTATGTAGAGAGGGATCACATAAAGTATTTTAGGCTTGGGGAAGATTTTAAAGTGTGCGGGAGGTCATTCCATAATTGCGGTGCTCTGTAGGAAAAGGAGGATCGAGACGCTTTCTTTTTGTATTGAGGTAGACTAAATAAAATGCTGGTGGGAACAGCCGCGGAGAGCATTCTGCTCAGGTAGGGAGGGAGCTTCCCAGTAGAGCTCTTATGCACAAGGCTGGAAAGATGAAGGGTGCATCTGGATTCCAGCAACAACCAATTTAGTTATTTTAGCATGTCACAATGGTGGGTCCTGTAATTACATTGTAGCATGTTTGCATAGAGGTGGGCTTGAAATACTACTAAATACTAGTTTTATAGTAAAAATTTGCTATATTTTAAACATAGGGGCAGGAGATTGTATTTGACAAACTGAGCAGGATGATTAAAGATGGCGACGTGGCCGCGTCACATGATCTGTGCGGCTGTAGTGTCTTGAACATGTGGCTACAAGAAAGGACATGTGTGTTGAATTATGTAGCAGTATAACAAGGAGCCTACAGGAGCAAAAAAGGAGCCAGACTATTATAATAGGAGCCGTGTCGGTTACTGAACAGGCGTGGCTCCAAAATGATGGTGGCTGAGTAACTGAAGGAGCCTGCCGAGATACATAAGTATAGATTTATGTGTTTCCATGACTGTCCCTAGGCCTTCACACCCATTACCCAATACCTAACCCCATTTAAAAAAGTGGGAATTCAAAGTAAATTTTATATTTTAAAGACAATGTAGTAAACATGTCCATTTCCCAGGTTCCGGCCGTCTTGCACAATGTTCCGTTTACTCTCTCTTTGTACTTTCGCTCACGCATTTATGTGAAAACACATCTCAGTGGGGTACTAGGTTTATCACAAGACCAAAATTTGAGTTTGCGTTAGCCCCTGTTGCCATGGCGCCCTGTGCACTCCAGAGGCTGGTCATGCAGGTATGTAAATATCTGTCTGGTCTCCATCAATCCATCTCTTTATTTGTGTTGAAAACAGATTAAAGGAAAAGCAAACTCAGCTGTAAAAGAGAAAAACCACCAAATGAGGAAACATCCTAAAACACCTTAACTACCTCAGTACACTGTAGTGGTTATGGTCCTCAGAGTTTTCCTGTAAAGATAAATAAGCCGGCATGGATTTATAAAGAGCGTTTAATGAATGGATATAAAACGTAAACCAGGAATCTGTACTATATATGGTATTGCCATGTGAGTGCCACTTTGTTTTATGTCATACAGTGTTACACTATTCTGTTTATTTTTGTTTCCATTGAGATAAGTGTATCTTGACATCACACTATTGATTTGTTTTAATTGTAGATGAGATTTTATTGTTTAACCCCTTAAGGACTTAGGACGGTTCAGGACCGTCATCGGCATTTTTGCGTTGCCGACCGATGACGGTCCTGAACCGTCCTAACTTTAAGATGTACTTACCCGATCGCCGTCGTTCCCCCGGCGGCGATCGGCGGTGCTCCCGTTGTGGGGAGACTGCCTGCAGCCCAGACAGTCTCCCCATGGCGAATTAGGACCCCTGTGGCCATGTGATCGCTCAACAGGGCGACCACATGGTCACAATAGGTGTCCATGTGTCTGCCTGCAGGGTGACTGTCTGTGCTAACAGGCAGTCTCCCTGCAACTGTAAAATCATAGAAATAAAGGTACATGTTAATAAAAAAAAAAATAATAATTCTATATGTGTATATATATATGATATATAGACATATATTATATCTATATCTGCAATACTCCATTTCCTCTCTCTGATCACCACCTCTTATCGTTTGCTCTCAATTACCCCCTCACCCAACAACCTCAGCCTAACCCCCCTCAGCTCAGGAGGAACCTTAACTCTATTGACCTCCAGCAGCTGTCGGCTGACATTGATTCACAACTGCTATCCATCCCTTCCCTCTCCTGTCCCTCACTGGCCATCTCCACATATAACACTACCCTCACATCTGCCTTGAACACTGCAGCCCCACTCCAAACATGCACCTCGAGGAGAACACGACCCCAACCTTGGCATAATAAATCAACACGCTATCTGCAGAGTTGCTCCCGCTGTGCTGAACGCTCCTGGAGGAAGTCCCGCACCCAGGCAGACTATCTTCATTATAGATTCATGTTGCTTTCGTACAGCGCAGCCCTTGCCCTCGCCAAACAGTCCTACTTTTCCTCTCTCATTAGTTCATGCTCCCGCAATCCCAGACGTCTCTTTGACACTTTTAATTCCCTTCTCCGCCCTGCTGTGGCCACCCCCCAAACTAACCTTACAGCTGATAGCTTTGCATATTACTTTACTGACAAGATTGAACAGCTAAGGAAACAATTCTCCCCTCCTTGCCGTTCTCTTTCTCAACCACACATAAATCATGCTTTCCCTACCCTTCAGACTTTCTCCCCAGCTACTGAACAAGAGGTGGCTGCACTTCTCCATTCCTCTCGCCCCACCACTTGCCCACTTGATCCTGTCCCATCTCACCTCATCAGATCTCTCTCCCCTTGTCTTGTGCCTATCCTAACACACATCTTTAACTGCTCTCTCTCTTCTGGCACTGTTCCTGCTGACCTTAAACATGCCACTGTAATACCTATCCTGAAAAAACCATCTCTTGACCCGTCCTTCCCCTCGAACTATCGTCCCATATCCCTGCTCCCTTACTCATCAAAGCTTTTGGAAAGACTTGTCTTTACCCGTGTGTCTCACTTCCTTAATTCCAACTCTCTCCTTGACCCTCTTCAGTCTGGCTTCCGCCCTCTCCACTCTACTGAGACCGCTCTTATCAAAGTGACTAATGACCTAATCTCCGCTAAATCCAAAGGTCACTACTCCATATTAATTCTCCTTGACCTCTCTGCTGCCTTTGACACAGTTGATCATTCTCTCCTCCTTCAAACTCTTCAATCACTCGGTCTCTGTGACTCTGTCCTCTCTTGGTTTTCCTCCTATCTCTCCCAACGCTCATTTAGTGTCTCCTTTTCCAAGGATACCTCCTCCCCTCGCCCTGTCTCCGTTGGAGTTCCCCAAGGCTCTGTCCTTGGTCCCCTCCTATTTTCTCTTTATACTGCCTCTCTTGGAAAACTTATTGCCTCTTTTGGATTCAACTACCACCTGTACGCTGATGACACTCAGATATACCTCTCCTCACCGGACCTCTCCCCGGCCGTCCTGCAACGTGTCACTGCTTGCCTCTCTTCCATCTCTGACTGGATGTCGTCACGCTTTCTCAAACTTAACCTCTCTAAAACTGAACTCCTTGTCTTTCCTCCTCCTAATACTGATCCTCCTCTCTCACTCTCCCTTCAAGTCAGTGATATCCACATAAGTCCATCCCTACAAGCGCGCTGTCTTGGCGTCATACTTGACTCTGGTCTCACCTTTGAGTCTCACATCCAGTTTGTTGCCAAGTCCTGTAGGTTCCAACTCAAAAACATAGCCCGCATCCGCCCCTTTCTTACGCAAGATGCTACCAAGGAGCTTGTCCATGCTCTAGTAATTTCCCGCATGGATTACTGTAACCCTCTCCTGATTGGTCTCCCCAAAAGCCGTACTGCCCCGCTACAGTCTGTAATGAATGCTGCAGCTAGACTGATTTTCCTATCCAGTCGGTCCTCTCACACCTCGCCCCTCTGCCAGTCCTTACATTGGCTCCCTGTATCCTATAGGAGTCAATTCAAAGTGCTAACCCATACATTTAAAGCACTGAACAATTCCAGCCCCTCTTATATCTCTTCACTGATCCAGAGGTATGCCCCTCCTCGGACCCTCCGCTCTGCCCGCGACCACCTCCTGACCGCTGCTCGCACCCGTACGGCCAACTCACGCTTGCAGGACTTCTCACGGGCGGCTCCTCTCCTATGGAATAACTTGCCTACTGCCATCAGACTCTCCCCTAGTCTTCAATCATTTAAGAAGGGCCTTAAATCCCATCTCTTCAGGAAAGCGTATGGCCTCCCAGAGTAATCTCTCCCTTACATACCTGTCCCTATGGGATAGTGCTTTGCTCTCTCCTCCAGCTCTGCTTCACTCCTACTTGATATTTCCTATCCTAATGTTTCTAATACCCCACCTCCTATAGACTGTAAGCTCATTTGAGCAGGGTCCTCTTCAACCTATTATTCCTGTAAGTTTTCTTGTAATTGTCTTATTTATTGATACATCCCCCCCTCTCAAAATATTGTAAAGCGCTACGGAATCTGTTGGCGCTATATAAATGGCAATAATAATAATAATAATAATAATAATAATATGTCTATATATCATATATATAATGTCATGATAAGTGTATTTTTATATTAATATGTACATATATTAATATAAAAATACACGTATAATTAAATTACACACGTATATATATAATATATATAATAACTAGATATATTGTATATATATATTATAATAAAATACAAATAATAAGTAAATTAAATTAATTTTTTTTAAAATAATACTAATTTTTTTTACAAAATTATATATCTATATGAAATGTTATTCTCACTGTATTTTGATATTAAAATATATATATTTATATCAAAATACACTTAGAATTAAATTGTATATATATCTATGTATATATAAAGAAATAAAAATAATACGAAATATACATTTGTTTAAATACAAAATTACATAAATAATTATATAAATATACACATAGACTTCAAATATATAAATGTGCATATATATTTAAATTCTACGTGCGTATTTATGTAATATTTTTACATAATTAAATAATTTTATTAATTGCAATTTGAGGGGCCTGTCTGCCAACCCAGATCGAAATTGCAGAGAATTTAATTTGCTTGCACTGTATTTTACCCTGTAACTTTCTATGACACCCTAAAA
This sequence comes from Pelobates fuscus, assembly GCF_036172605.1. NCBI lineage: Eukaryota > Metazoa > Chordata > Amphibia > Anura > Pelobatidae > Pelobates > Pelobates fuscus. Next base: position 379,610,125 of record NC_086320.1, read on the forward strand.
CCTGTATATGGGGGGTACCGTTTTACTCGGGAGACTTTGCTGAACACAAATATTAGTGATTCCAAACAGTATATGCTATCACAGTGATGATATTGTCAGTGAAAGTGACTTTTTTCACATTTTTCACACACAAAGAGCACTTTTACTGATGATATAATTGTTGTGATACGTTTTGAAACACTAATATTTGTGTTCAGCAAAGTCTCCTGAGTATAACAGTACCCCCCATGTACAGATTTTATAGCGTTTCTGAAAGTTACAGGGTCAAATATATGGGTCAAATATTTTTACATTGAAAATGGCCAGGTTGGTTACGTTGCCTTTGAGAGCGTATGGTAGCCCAGGAATGAGAATTACGCCCATGATGGCATACCATTTGCAAAAGAAGACAACCCAAGGTATTGCAAATGGGGTATGTCCAGTCTTTTTTAGTAGCCACTGTTACAAATGGCTATTTGTAACTGGCCCTTTAAATGAAAAATTGCCCTGCTTCCCTGGATTGTGGAGAAGCCTATTTGCCAGCCTCCTTCCTTATGACTATGGCCCTGTGTGAGCGGTGATACCCCAGATGGCTATGCCATGGAGCCTATTCATATAATGAAAGACTATGGGAAAGACTTTAGCTCCGTGGCAATTGAACTGTGTGAATAGGATCTGCGCGCTATTTGGTAGTTTTGTGCGCTCAGATCCCAGCTATCTGGGGATATGTGAAATGTCTGTGTGTTATGTGTAAAATGTGACTTTATGTATTTTAAAGTGTTTTATGTTGTTTTGCAACCATGTGGTTAATGGAGTCTGCCTCTAGTCCTGGATAATTGAATGACTTCCCCCCATTGTCTCCAGGATAGAGGGCCCTGTAAAACCATGCTTCCAGAAGGTCAAATGCACATTTGTACTAACTTCTGAACCCCTGGTCCAATTCGTATGATTTTTGAGTATGTTGTTCCCCTGAATGGATTGATTGTGAATATGTATTTTTATGCGAATGTGATGTATATTTTGGGAGTTATGAATGTTGTGTAAAAACTGTATTTTTACTGTCTGTGATAATTATGTTAATCCCTTGTGTAGCATAATTATATCACAGACATAGGGGAGGATTTTGTGTGTAATTACTGGGAGTGGTTTTAATGATGTACGTGTATGATTGGTTGTTTTGTCCCGCCCTGTGGGTGGTCCTGTATTTTCAAAATGGTAATAAAAACCAGGCTGGGTGTTCCAGCACCTCAGACCTCTTCTGACCCTCTAACTTGCAGCCTCGACTCATGTTTGTAGGGGACAGCTATAATCACTACAGGGATTGCTATGCTCTTCATACTCCCTTAGCTACTGAGCTCTTGTAAGAGCTCTTGTTCCTGATCCTGCTTCGCTCTACAGAAGGAAGAGGTTCGCCTATTGGAACCTGGAGCCTGGTCGTAGGTCCAGGGCGCAGAGCAGACGGCGAGATACCAGCCCAGCAGCGGTGGTTCGTGGGGTCTGCAGTGCTTATGGTGGCTGCGGTGCTGATGGTCCTTTGGTGAGCGCTAGGAGCATCCTTTTCTACGGTCCAACTTCCAGCCAGCCTGGAGGCAACCGTAACATTTGGTGGCAGCGGTGGGATGGCGTCCTAGCGTAAGGAGCAGCACCCCAACAGCACTGGTATCGTATGAGAGTTAGTGAGGGCAACGCCAGTACCCGTACAGCGTCCCCACCAGCAGTCATGTTCTATCGATATGAAGGCGTAGATTTTGTTACTGAGGTACTGAGAAGAATAGCCAAATATGGCCCGAATCCCCAGAAGGAGATTGTTGATGCAGCTGTGCAGCAACTGCTTCAAGAGAACCAGAGGTCACGTGATCTTGAGTACGATTTCATCCTGTTAATGGTGAGTCGTGGTCAAGGAGATGAGGTAGCCGATATCCTCCTCCAACACAAACCAGAGAAACCCAAAGTAGAGGACTACATGGAGTGGTACTGGAAAGACCCCCAGCAGGCAGGTGGAGATGGGACCGAGGTCTCTCTACCGGCCCTACAGGGATGCTGGGCAGGCGGCCCAGATCCCCAACCCCAGGGTGAGTTACAGGGAGCGGAGAGCAACGACCTCCCTCCCCAGCGGCAGCCTGAGTTACAGGGAGAGGAGAGCAGCGACCTCCCTCCCCAGCGGCAGTGCACCGTGCAGAGGGAAGAGCCAACCGGTCTCCTTCCCCAACCCCAACCAGAGATACCCGAGGCAGCAGGCCTCACAGACTGGTCCTGGGAGGACCCCCAACAGGCAGGTGGAGATGGGACCGCAGTCTCTCTACCGGCCCTACAGGGATGCTGGGCAGGCGGCCCAGATCCCCAACCCCAGGGTGAGTTACAGGGAGCGGAGAGCAACGACCTCCCTCCCCAGCGGCAGCCTGAGTTACAGGGAGAGGAGAGCAGCGACCTCCCTCCCCAGCGGCAGTATACCGTGCAGAGGGAAGAGACAACCGGTCTCCTTCCCCAACCCCAACCAGAGATACCCGAGGCAGCAGGCCTCATAGACGGGTCCTGGGAGGACCCCCAGCAGGCAGGTGGAGATGGGACCGCAGTCTCTCTACCGGCCCTACAGGGATGCTGGGCAGGCGGCCCAGATCCCCAGCCACAGACCCAGCTACAGGGAGGGGAGAGCATCGACCTCCCTCCCCAGCCGGAGTGTGCCTTCCAGGGAGAGGAGACAACCGGTCTCTCTCCCCAGCCGCAGCATGTTCCACAAGAAGCGGAGAGCATCGACCTCCCTTCCCAACGGCCGCAGGAGTATCAGGAGGAGGAGGTAAGCCAATTCCCCCCTCCTCAGCTAACTCCTAACTGGGGCCCAGGGTTAACAGTGGAGATGTTAACCCCCACTGACCCCCACGTTCCCTTTGCCCCCGGGCAGGACTATGCCCTAATTTCCCCAGCAGAAGAGCTGGCAGCTGGGCAGAGTGCAGTTGGCCTCTGCCCTCCCTTTGACCCTTGCGCAGAGATTGACATTCTGCCAGCTATCCCAGCGGAAGAGCTGGCATCAGGACAGAGCGCCGCTGGCCTCTGCCCTACAGACCCCCTTGCTACAGGACTGGCCTGCAAAACCCCCACTCCAGCAGAAACGCTGGCACCAGGGCAGAGTGCCGCTGGCCCCTGCCCCCCAAGTACCACCAGCTATTTGCTCAGCTGCGCCAGGAAGGCAGCGGGTACTGCATTGTTACCCTACAACCTGGGACCTACAGGCCAGTACTATTTATTGTGGGGGGGCTACTTTGCTGTTAATGTTTATTTGTGGGTGGGCTGCGAGACTAACTTAGGCACTGACCGACAGAAGGTCAGGTGCCTGGTTAGTCTCCCTCCAAAAGGGGAGATATGTTACAAATGGCTATTTGTAACTGGCCCTTTAAATGAAAAATTGCCCTGCTTCCCTGGATTGTGGAGAAGCCTATTTGCCAGCCTCCTTATGACTATGGCCCTGTGTGAGCGGTGATACCCCAGATGGCTATGCCATGGAGCCTATTCATATAATGAAAGACTATGGGAAAGACTTTAGCTCCGTGGCAATTGAACTGTGTGAATAGGATCTGCGCGCTATTTGGTAGTTTTGTGCGCTCAGATCCCAGCTATCTGGGGATATGTGAAATGTCTGTGTGTTATGTGTAAAATGTGACTTTATGTATTTTAAAGTGTTTTATGTTGTTTTGCAACCATGTGGTTAATGGAGTCTGCCTCTAGTCCTGGATAATTGAATGACTTCCCCCCATTGTCTCCAGGATAGAGGGCCCTGTAAAACCATGCTTCCAGAAGGTCAAATGCACATTTGTACTAACTTCTGAACCCCTGGTCCAATTCGTATGATTTTTGAGTATGTTGTTCCCCTGAATGGATTGATTGTGAATATGTATTTTTATGCGAATGTGATGTATATTTTGGGAGTTATGAATGTTGTGTAAAAACTGTATTTTTACTGTCTGTGATAATTATGTTAATCCCTTGTGTAGCATAATTATATCACAGACATAGGGGAGGATTTTGTGTGTAATTACTGGGAGTGGTTTTAATGATGTACGTGTATGATTGGTTGTTTTGTCCCGCCCTGTGGGTGGTCCTGTATTTTCAAAATGGTAATAAAAACCAGGCTGGGTGTTCCAGCACCTCAGACCTCTTCTGACCCTCTAACTTGCAGCCTCGACTCATGTTTGTAGGGGACAGCTATAATCACTACAGGGATTGCTATGCTCTTCATACTCCCTTAGCTACTGAGCTCTTGTAAGAGCTCTTGTTCCTGATCCTGCTTCGCTCTACAGAAGGAAGAGGTTCGCCTATTGGAACCTGGAGCCTGGTCGTAGGTCCAGGGCGCAGAGCAGACGGCGAGATACCAGCCCAGCAGCGGTGGTTCGTGGGGTCTGCAGTGCTTATGGTGGCTGCGGTGCTGATGGTCCTTTGGTGAGCGCTAGGAGCATCCTTTTCTACGGTCCAACTTCCAGCCAGCCTGGAGGCAACCGTAACAGCCACTTAGTCACAAACACTGGCCAAAATTAGCGTTCAATTTAGTTTTTTACTTTTTCACACACAAACAAATATGAACGCTAACTTTGGCCAGTGTTTGCGACTAGATGGCTACTAAAAAAGACTGGACATACCCTATATTGAATACCCTGGGTTGTCTACTTTAAAAAAAAAATATGTACATGTGGGGTGTTATTCAGAGAATTTTGACAGATAATAGTGTTACAATGTCACTATTGATACATTTGAAAAAATTTATGTTTTGAAACCACAATATCCTACTTGTACCTATAGCCCTATAACTTGCAAAAAAAAAGCAAAAAAAGCATGTAAACACTGGATATTTTAAAACTCAGGGCAAAATTTCGAATCTATTTAGCAGGTTTTTTTATTCGCTTTTGTAGATGAGTAAAATATTTTTCAAGTAAAAGTCAAAAAACATGTATTTTTTTTCATTTTTTTCATCATATTTTTTTATTTTTTTTAAATTAAATTACATGAGATTATATAAATAATGGTATGTAAAGAAAGCCTTTTTTGTCCTGAAAAAAACAACATATAATTTGTACAGGAACAGTAAATGAGAGAGCGGAAAATTACAGCTAAACACAAACACCACAAAAGTGTAAAAAGAGGCCTGGTCGCAAATGTACAACATCGCAAAAACAGTCCAGTCCTTAAGGGGTTAATACATTTGTATTGCGTTTTTTTTTACATTTAAATAATTTCGGTCTCCAGTTTTTCGAGAGTGTGAGATTCCTTTTTCCATTTTTTTTTTTTTTTTTAATTCTTTATTTTTCTTGTGCAGATGATGATAACAAGCAAGTAAAGCCACAACAGCATCCACAAGCATAGTTAAAGCATTTTACATTGTGGCAGTTTAGTCGGCACATTTTTCATATTATATATTAACAGGCTAATAGATAAGGCTTATATAACATGCTACAATAAATATGCCTTTAACAAAGCTAGTCACGCTTAAGGAGTATTTAGAGAATTTTAACTCCATTCACTACCGAACACTTTTGATTGAAAGAATATTAACAGAACGTATTTAAGTCAAGAAATGCATAGCTCGCTTATAAACATATAATAACACAGTAAATTATGTATAGATTGCTCTGCTGACAAGAATTACACATTACTTTTATACGTTCAGTATTTGTACGACTATTTGGGAAATGAGCAACTTTTGCTTCACATTGTCCTTTATTTTGCAATATTTCTCACGGTTCTCGCATACGGGGTTAGTTGTGGTCAGAAGATCTACCCTTCTTTGTTGATTTGGTGTAGTTACCGCTGACATCTGTTACGGGTTGTGAGTGGTTTTGCTGGCTGCTTAATCAATTCCTTGCGGTGGGAGGGTGCCTGGGCATTTATGCTAGATACCAGCGAAGGTGAGCCGGGAGCTTGTCACCCGTAGGGTGCTTCCTCGGTCTGAGCCCTGTGGTCTGTCAGTTCCAGTTTTACCCAAAACCGGTGGATGTGCTTAGTTAGACGCTTTATTATGTGGTCCGCGGGGCCAAGGGCTGGTGCATATTGCTCGTGTGGCTCCTCATCATGCCATGTGTCAGGCGCCATTGCTGTTACCGCCTTCTCCATGTGGCTGGGTTCAGGCACGTTGCTTGCAGGGTAGGGCGGCAGGTCCCGTGGGTTTGACACAGGTCGGCTTTCCTCGCCTGGGCGCTTGGTCGCCTCCTTGGGTCTGTGAGCGCTGCTGGTCCATTTCTTTCTGGCATGTGGCCTCCGCCATTTTAGCTTTAGGCCTCCGGCCCTCGATGCGGCATGGTGCATCGCGGCCTCCGAGTGCGGCTGTGGGGTGAGGACCGGGATCACCCCCCCGGTCCAGAGGGGGGGGGGATCGGGACCGGACCCGCCTGTAGTCTGCTTGCGTAGGGCTCCTTCAGGCAGGATAGTGTTGCGGCGGCCGTCCGCTTCACTCACCGCCAGGCGAGGTCCCACCTGATGCAGCGGGCCCTCTCCTCCAAGGGACTAGAGCTGCGGGAGCAAGCCTCTCCTCAGCTCAGGCAGCCCGGTTACTTGAAGGGTCGCAGGTATTCCTAGGTAATTTTACACAATCCCGATTTACCGGTTGTATTTGCCTCTTTTTGCAGGAGCTGAGCTGTCCTGCGACCGCTCAGCTCAGCGGTCCGGCCCCGCCCCCTCCTTTTTCCATTTTATTCTTTGAATTACATTATATTCATATAGGGACTTTACTGTGTCCGTTGGACTTTATGTCCATTGGTCATTTCTTTGTGCACAATGTGTTATTAAAAACATGCTTAACCCCTTAAGGACCAAACTTTTGGAATAAAAGGGAATCATGACATGTCACACATATCATATCATGTGTCCTTAATGGGTTAAAGAAATCAGTTGGTTCTCTAAATAAACTGTAGACTTTCCCAAAACTAAAAAAAAAAAGATGTCAATTTACAGAAAATCCAGCTTAGAATCACAGTGAGGGCTATCGGCTATTCCTTGATTCTGAGGGTTAATTTAATAAGCAGTGATTGATGGTAATTTAAAACCCAAATAAAGACAAAACAGACGGAAAAATTGTCCCAGTTTAGCTAGTTTGCCCTTAAATTTGGAAATGCATTTGTCACTGTTTTACATACAATCGCCACCTTATTTTTGCTCGCTCTTGCATGATAACCCATAATTCTTTACAATTATTGGCAGATGTCCACCTTTATGCACAGGGTATTCATAGTAATATATAAAACACATATTCGACCTGTACTTGTGTTTGTTATATTAATCTAATGCATTGCTTTTCTCATCAAATTAGTGCTAACACATCTCAATGCAAACAGTACGTCAGGATTCTCTGCATATTCTGCATTTATAATAAATCCGATTTTCTTTTTACATCAGTCTTTCAAGTCTGACTCAGTCCCATATTCCTGAGGTTATGTCCCTTAATTGCTGGGTGAATTGATAACTGGAGCGTGTAACTATGGATTTAGCAACAATGTACTCTGTGAAGCTTTACTACATCACTGCCCGCACACACTAATTGCTCTGAATCTGACTAATTCATGGCATTTTTAAACATATAGCGTGTCGAGTTCAACTTCATGTACACCGTTTGCTTCTTATATTTCTGGGTATTGTACAAAGACTGTGACAGAGCCATAGCAATGTATCATAAGTTCATGCCATGACAGTAAGAGCTGTGGAAGACGATTCCTTTCCTTTTAATATTTCGGATGGGTAATTTCTATTAATTGGTAAGTAGCCACACTTACCTGCCATGAGAGAGATACAGTAACTGATCTGGTTACGAAAATATAAATAATAACAAACACTACAGGCTTATTCACTGGAATAAAACATAAATGCGAAATTTAGGACAAAAAAGGTTTGATTTAGAAAAATTCTTTAACTCCACTATAATCGCAGTTTGGAAATGGAGCTGGAATCTTGCAGTTGGCTTGTGAACTGACTGCATCAGTATAGTAATATCTCCAACGGGTGAAAAAAAGATTGTTCCGTCTTATTTTTATTACTTGGACTTTAACTGCCAAACATCAAAGCATACAGTGTAACTGCACTAACATGAATACAAGTGAATAAAATATCAAATACTAGAAATATCGGGTGAGAAAGTATAACTGTGAGTTTTTAATGTGATATCAGACAAAAATGTGCTCTAAATTTGGGCTGATCAGCTGGTCATCTGAATTCCCGAACTGCAAGCCGAAATATAGCCGAATGATATACCAAACGAAACACAATGGAGCACATGTTCATTTTGATTTGTGATTCAGAATTCTGTCCGTGGTACAAAAAGGAAGAAAAAAAGGTCATGATTGATGGTTAGTGGCTAACTAAAGTTTGATTTTATTTTTGACAGATTAAGTGAGAAGTGACCAACAGAGAGAAAAAAATAGGGGTAGTGATACAAACCGATGAAGAATTTCATAAATATATAACATAAAAATATAGATTTTCTTTTACCGCTCCTTTTTTTTTAAACATAAATTGGTTATTTCTTCTCACTTCTATCTTCTATCTGTGATCCAAATGGTAGGAAAATGTGCCAATCAGTGAAATGCAAGAAACATCCATGCTATGATATTAATATAGATATTTATATTATGTATACATTTTGCTGTACACGGATCGGCACATTTTCATACCTTTTGGTTTGTCCAAAATGTTTTCCTAAAATGATTGCGTGGGCGAAATTCTTCAGAACCAGAATACGACATGGTCAAATTTCTAATCAATTGACACAAATAGTTTCATGCTTGATTAATGCCAATACAGCGAAACATGGCATCAGTGGTGGCTGTGTTTAGTGAATAAAACCCCCAGAATTGTGAAAAACTGAAAAGTTAAGACATACAAAAAAAGTGTATATCTTTAAAATTCTCTGATTTATATTGAGCAGTCATTTATGTGAAGTCATTTTCAAATGCTCATGTATGAGAAATAAATGCAACAGCGCACTCTAGTGGTCAAGGATGAAACCACACATTTAATTATAGTGCGACAAATGTCATGGAAAAAAACTGCTATTATTATCATTATTAATAGAATTTATATAGCGCCAAATTATTCTGCAGCGCTTAACAAATATTATAAAGGTGGAAATTTAACAATAAATGAGAAAATTACAAAATGTTACAGGAACAATAGGCAGGTCTGGTGCAAGGATTTTTGCCACCCTATGAAATCAAGCAATGCATACCTATAGGGAATGTTCAACACCTCCATGCAGAGCATGCAGACACTTAACGCTAGTACTGCATGGTGTGCAGCACTGGAGTAAGAAGCACCACTAATGGCCGTCTGAGTGAATGTCACTGGAGGTGTCCATAGGGACAAACTGTAAAAACTGCCATTTCTCAGAAAAGGCAGTGTTTAGAATGCTTAGCCTACAGGGACATGGTATAGACACCAGAATAATTACCTTAAAGGGAAACTCTAGTGCCAGGAAAACGATCCCCTTCAGTGACTTACCAGAGGCAGCGACAGGTCCCACGTCGCTGCTTCCTCCTCCCCCGCCGCTCCTCCTTCTGCTTACGTCGGCCGGTGGGCGAGACTGATCTCGCCCGCCGGCCGAGACTGATCTCGCCCGCCGGCCGAGGAGACCTAATGCGCATGCGCGGCAATGCCGCGCATGCGCATTAGCGCACCCCATAGGAAAGCATTGAAAATGAATTTCAATGCTTCCCTATGGGGAATAGAGCGACGCTGGAGGTCCTCACACAGCGGGAGGACGTCCAGCGACGCTCTAGCACAGAAAACCTGTGCTAGGAACCAGGAAGTTCCCTCTAGTGGCTGTCTAATAGACAGCCACTAGGGGAGGACTTAACCCTGCAAGGTAATTATTGCAGTTTAAAAAAACTGCAATAATTACAGTTGCAGGGTTAAGGGTAGTGGGAGTTGGCACCCAGACCACCCCAATGAGCAGAAGTGGTCTGGGTGCCTAGAGTGTCCCTTTAAGATGTGGTGGTTTTTGTTACTATAGTGTCCCTTTAATATGTGGTAAATTAGAGGTTACTGCCAATAATATTGTGGCGAAACCGACCTCGCCACGTGTCCTTGGAGGGGGCTGATTGCCCGCCTCTTGCCTTTGGACTATGGACCAGACTTTATGGGAATGTGATACCCCAGATAGCCATACCATGGAGTCTATTCATATAATGAAAGACTATGGGAAAGACTTTAGCTCCATGGCAATTGTACTGTGTGAGTAGGATCTGCGCGCTATTCGGTAGTTTTGTGCGCGCAGATCCCAGCTATCTGGGGATAGGTGAAATGTCTGTGTGTTATGTATAAATGTGACTTTATGTATTTTAAAGTGTTTTATGTCGTTTTGCAACCATGTGGTTAATGGAGTCTGCCTCTAGTCCTGGATAATTGGATTACTTCTCCAATTAACTCCAGGGCAGAAGGGAGGAAACCAGGGTGCATTGTGGGGATGTTTTTCTGCCAGACAGGAGGGACAAAAGATACTTTTAGTAACTTTTGAACCCCTGGTCGGATTCATGCCATTTTTTAATATGTTGTTCCCCTGAATGGATTGATTGTGGATATGTATTTTTATGTGAATGTGATGTATGGTTTTAAAGTTATGAAAGTTGTGTAAAAGTATATTTTACACTGTATGCATAATGGGATTATGTGTCACACTAAGGGGAGGGGATGTGTGGGAGGTAACATCTATGTCATTGGTTCTTTTATGCCTCCCCCTGGGTGTGGCCTGTATGTGTGAGTTGGAAATAAAAGCCAGGCTGGATGAGCCAGTCCAGAGTTCCTGTTTTACCCTCAAAGTGATGTGTCGTCTCATTATTGGGGGGAAGGATTTATTGCATGCTGTTCCAGTTGACTGCTAGGAGTACAAGCCTATTCGTATGGTTCCTATTCAATGGTCTACAGCATTCATATGCTTGGGAGAATTTAAAAGGTTTCTCGGATCCAGTGTTCGTGTGTCTCCAGTCGGGAGAGTGGTGTTTGCAGTAGCTGCCTGTGCATCTGGAAAGGGGGATATCGCCTAAACTGGGTTTTATCCTCTTGTAAGTGAAACGGTCCGTTACAAATATTATACTAGAAAGCCTACTTACACCAGATGAGGGCAAGATGATGTTGATGATCTCTGGCTGCAGTATGGCCTGCTGGATGCCCACGTTGGCCAGCCACAGCAGACTTCTTTAAGCTACTCAACTCTGCCCCCTTTCTTGTCTTTATGCACAGGAGTGGGAGGGGGTGAGTAGTAGGAGCGCACAGTGTGCCCTTGCGCTTCCTGTTTCTGCTACGGGCTAAGGTGGTGGATCACCAGCACACCTCAAGCAATATTCTGGCAACTCTCTGATCTGTGCTAGAAAATTGGGTTGGAGAGGACCCACCCACAGCAGTACGCAAGGACTTTGTAGTGAGTGCTGAGGAAGTCGGTATGGTGAGGCTCTCAGTGTTGGGGATTTTATCAGTGCGCGCTGTGCAGACCCAGAGCTACGATTCCCACTGATTGAGCAGTCTAACAGAGAGAAAGATTGCCCGGCTCTTTCACTGCAGTATGAAGTCTAATTAAAGTTCAGGGAACGCCAAGAACAAGCAGGTTTGCAGCAGCATCGTCTTCACCAAGAGTTTGTGACACGGTGGAACTCCACTTTGGAGATTATGGAATGAAACCTCAAGCAGTAGAGATTAATACATCCCTTATCAGATGAGAGCATTGGAGTACCATGACATGTATTTTGCTAAGCTTTATTGTGTTATAGTGTTTATGTGTCCTTCATTGCTTTAACTGTTAAAATGTAATGGTTTCTAGGTGTTTGGTGAAGGTGTTCCTTGGAGGTGCCCATGGTGTTTGTTATGCTAATGCACACACCTGCTTGCTAATTTTCGGGGTATTATGTAATTAGTAAAAACTTATTTTCTCTATTTGTCTTTCTTTGTCCTTATTTCTCCTTTAGCCTATGTAAATTGATATGTGTACAATGGTTCTATTAAAGGTACACTAAATTCACCAGAATTACTACAGCTTAATGTAGTGGTTCTGGTGTCTAAAGTCTGTCCTTGCAGGCTGAGCATTGTTAATGAGAGAAGAAATAAAAGGTAAGGGCTGCGCCTGATAAAAACTAAATAAATAGTCCAAATAAAATAAATGTATAAAAAGAGAAAGTCTTATCTAAAGACGTCTGTTGGAGTCGTGTAATACGGTAGTATTCAATCCGGAACAATTTTCCTTATTATGTTCTTCCTTATGAATCAGCTCATATGCAAAAGACAAGAAAAATGTATAGGAAGCCAAATAGTGTAGTATATTTGATAGTAGGTGAGATAAAAATGTAGAAATCTTGAATGCAAACTCACATTTAAAAGAGCTAGAACCCGCTCTGGTGTGAAAGGCGTACAGCGGTTTGATCCCCGCTTATGGGATGTGAAGTAAATATCCTTCGTCTGTGTTGTGTTTCCTCCGTCCGTAATATGATAAACACTCGGGTAGAGAGAAACAGCCAATAGTGTACACTGGATAAAAAACTATTGAATAAAATAATAAAATAAAATGGGTAATCACAAGATGGGAGCAGATCAACTGCTCCTTGTTGATAGCGCTGGTGGTATAATCCCCACCTAGGATTACTTGGAGTCCGATGTAGTAAGAAAATGCCAGGTAAAAAGTGGATAAATGTATATTAAAAGATAAATAGTACAATTAAAAGTAACAGAATATACTTTAATATTTAAAATACACAAATATTATAACCATAAACGCGTTTCGCCAGTACGGCGTTATGAATATGGGAAACGGACCTGATACCTGGCAAGAGAAACAATAAATAGCAAACATAATACTTTGAAATTGGCGCCAAAAAATAGGTGACCAATCACAACAAGTGTTAAAATTAATAAAATAAAAACGTTGTTAAAACAAGATAAATACAATATTACAGGATAAAAGTGCATAATGGCAACTTAAATATGTTCATACATATGGGAAACGAACAAGATCTAAGTGTAAAATGATAAAATATAGCACGGTCACGTGACCGGCATGAGAATACCAGAGAGTACTGGGAAATGTAGTAAGACGCCGGCAGGCACTGCGCAGCCGGCGGCGTCTCAGTGAACACGTGGGGGGTGCGGCTGCAGAGGAGGCGCGGTCTCAGTAACGTCAGCTCGCACGAAACATGCGGCTGACGTGTGGAGGAGAGACGTCGGCTCGCACAAAGCTGCGGCCGTCGTCAAGGGATATATGACGCGGTGGCTAGCAGCCGTCGTCAAGGAAACCGTAAACAAAAGTAAGTCGGCTCGCACAAAGCTGCGGCCGGCTGGAAAATTAAATGAAATGATAAAATAATGAAATATAATGCACATCATGTCTGATCCACTAAAACAGTGTGATCAGGCATGAAAGCAGAAAGTAAAAGACATAGAAACAGGGCATATAAACAAGCAGCAGCAACAGTCAAAATAAAAATATTCAAGTAAATTAGGTGGACAGCGCTAAGAATTATTATAATAAAATCATAAATACACAGGTAGCAGCAGATTTCGCAATTATGTGTCTTACTCTTAAAAAAAAGGGAAATAAAAGTACAATGATAGTGCAGTATGTTATGAATAATATGGTTATAAAGATATATTCCAAAGGGGCACTCACGTTTTCCAGAGCTTAAAAAGCTCTATTTTAGGAGCCTGGACGGAACAATCCCCGCCTAAGGATTTATTTTTGCTGGTATCAGATTCCCAAGGTAGTGCGATTCATCATATGAAAAAATAAGGATGTATACCAATGGTACAGTACGTAGGTAAAAGTAGGATAGGTAAATAATATTTGACCTACTTAGATTTGCTAGAGCAATGACCTGCTCTAGTGTATGGAGCTTTAGGTGGAACAATCCCCACCTAGGGATATATGTAGATCAGGAACAGCAGAGTGATGGTGAGAGTATAAGGAGCTCAAGAATGACTGGGTATTAAAACAGAATCTTTATTAGTAAACAGAATAAATAAAACTATTTAAAAGTGAACTATATAGTAAAAAGAAGTATAAATAAAACCAGTCCTTGTAGGCAATCCTTAATCTCCACTTGACATGTTTCGCTTACAGCTTTCTCAAAAGTGAATGTCTGCTGTTCAGGTCAGTTGATGTTTAAATAGTCTCTTAATTTCTCTATTCAGTTCTGGTGTGTATAGTCTGTAATTCTAATTCCAGGTCATTTGTTACATCACTAATATGTGGGATTTAAGGAAGACAGCATGTCTTAAGATAGGATGAGCATGACACGATATATGGGCGGATATGACCTCACTGATATGGTAAGGGCAGAGTGAGGGCAGGAGCCAGGACTGATGTCACTTAAGGACAACCTTCTTTTGTTCTAGGGGCCATTTTCTTTTAGGGCATTTCAGCTTTACACTAAGTTATAGCCTAATAAAATAAATCAGAGAAGCAACATTCTGTTCGGCAAAATGAAATACTAAACTGTGGACAGACTTGACGGATTAAATAAAACAGTTTAAAACATTATACATTTAACAGCCCGTGAAGCTGTCTCTATACTTTGAAATAACATGATGCAAAAATAAACTCACGGAATGCAATCAATCTCCCCCATTATTCACCAGCCATTAATCACTTAACACGTCCAAATATATATAACGCTACGGAATCTGTTGGCGTCATATAAATGGCAACAACAATAACAATATTCAAACCCTAGAAACCTCTCATACGACACATCACTCCTATGTAAATAGCAAAATACACAATTAGAATATTTTCTAGCAAGAACATTTCATTAGAGCAGCTTTCTCATGGCCTTGGCTATACTTTGTTGCATGTTACAGGAGCTGAATAATTCCGGTGTTAGTCATGTCTTTCTAGAAAATACAGTCTCTATTCATTATACTAAATGCTGTTAGGAAATTCTGTCATGTAATGTAGTTAAAATGGATAATCTGTCATGAAATGAAGTTAAAATGGAGTTAGTACAAAAATTCAATACAGGTTTAATAAAGGTTTTTAATAATTCTACATCACCAGCAAAAAGAAATCCTTAGGCGGGGATTGTTCCGTCCAGGCTCCTAAAATAGAGCTTTTTAAGCTCTGGAAAACGTGAGTGCCCCTTTGGAATATATCTTTATAACCATATTATTCATAACATACTGCACTATCATTGTACTTTTATTTCCCTTTTTTTTTTAAGAGTAAGACACATAATTGCGAAATCTGCTGCTACCTGTGTATGTATGATTTTATTATAATAATTCTTAGCGCTGTCCACCTAATTTACTTGCTTGTTTTGTTCTATTGTTCACAAGGTAAAAGGAACTCCTTGTTGGTGAATAGCTGCTTTATTGGATAGAGAGCACTTATCACTTTTTTCACTATATAAAATAAAAATATTGGTTACACAATGAAAATATAAAAAATATTGGTTACACAATAAAAGTACAATATGGATAAAAGGAAATAGTAACAGAAGTATTAAAAATTATAAAAAATTGAACAGATCAAAGTCAACATTAAGACCATGGGGAGCAAGGGTTTGGAGTTTATAAACCCACTCCATTTCTTTTTTAGCTAAAATATTTTTAATATTTCCGCCCCTCCACGGAACCACACATTTTTTTATTCCAATACATTTTAACATTTTTGGGTCTTTATTATGTATAATAAAGTGTTTGGATACTGAATGATTCTGGTATCTATTTTTAATGTTTCAGCAGTGCTCGCTTAAGCGTGTTTTCAAGCACCTTGTGGTCATTCCAACATATTGGAGGCCACAGGGGCATTCAAGCAGATATGACATTTTTCGTAGAACACTTAATAAAATCATTTATTTTGTAGACCTTGTTTGTCCTTTTTGATGCAAATTCAGTAACTTTATGAGGCACATCGGGGTCAGTAGTTCTGCAAACTATGCACATTTTGCACTTACAAAAACCTTTAATTTGTGGAAAAAAAGATACAGAGGGGGTCTTTTTGGTTTCTCTAGTAAAATTCTTAGTTAAAATTGACTTGCAATTTTGAGCTCCCCTAAATATAATATTTGGACGCTCAGGTATAATTTTATTTAGTGTTTCATCTTGTTTTAAAAGGTGCCAGTGCTTTCTTATAATCTTTTTTACATTATTGCTTTTATTATTAAAGTTAAAGATAATTGGTAAAGGCATCGCTATATCTGTGGTTTTGGGTTTATATTTTAATAGTTAATTTCTATCTTTTTTTTTGGATATCCCTGATGGTATTTTCAAGTTCTATTTTAGGGTAATTTTTCTCAACAAATTTTTCTTTTAGGAAATCAGCTTGTACATTGAAATCTGTTATTTCTGAACAATTTCTTCTGAGTCTGAGTATTTGACTTTTTGGAGCGCTGTCTAACCAGGGTTGGTAGTGGCAACTACTTTTATCTATAGCAGTGTTTGCACAAACTTTTTTAAAAAACGTCTTTGTGTGTAGTTTTCCATTTGCTATAAAAATATTGAGGTCTAAAAAGTTAATTTGTTCTCTACTGTATTCATAAGTAAGAGTTATGCCTCTGTTATTTGTATTCAAATTAGTAATAAAAGAATTAAGTTCGTCTTCAGTACCATCCCAGATTAAAAAAAGTCATCAATATATCTAAAAAAGGAGACTAGGTTTGCTCTCCAAGCATGATTGCGAAAAATGGCTTCAGACTCCCAATCAGCCATAAATAAATTTGCATAGCTGGGAGCAAACCTAGTCCCCATTGCATTCCCTCTTTTTTGAAGATAAAATGAGTTTAAAAACCAAAAATAATTATTTTTTAAAATAATATTAATACCTTCTAAAATAAATTCAATTTGTTTACCAGCAATTCTACCTTCTTTTGTTAAGATATTCTTTACAGCCTGACACCCTATATCATGAGGTATGATTGTATACATAACGAAAAATGAGAAAAAATGGAACCCCAAAAGGCCCCTAATTGGGAGAGTAGTGGTGAAAAGGGAGTCCCTGCCTTTAATAATCCTAGGGATATAGGGGAATAAAATAGACAGGAAGAAAAGACAGGGTACAAGGATTAGATGTGTAATAGCACATACAAATCCTACCAACTACTAAACAGGGAGATAACCAAACCCAAAGTGGTTGGTATGAATTCCTCCAAGCTGCAAAGTGTAAAGGTATAAGTAGGTAGAGGAAGGAGTAAAGGGTAAGGGTGGAGGAACACCTCCAGGGGCGGAGGGGGGTCGGGGGAAAAAAAAAACCAAAATTCCCACAAACAAAACCCCCAAGCCCCAATCCCAGTAAAGAGCCTACTGTCTGAGAGAGGTCCTAACCCTATTTTACCTCGGCACAGTGAACTCCACAAGTGCCTACCTGTTACCCTTCTGTCTCCCTGGCTAGGTAACTAAAATTACAAATCAACTTAAATTAAACTAATCCATAAGTGCTACCTCAGTGAACAAACTGACCAAAATAAAATAAAAAATTAAATGAAAACTCGACGCGCGTTTCAGCGTGCTAACACGCCGTCGTCAGGAGTAATGAACCTTTGCATGGCTTTCTGCTCGTTTATATAGGGGTTGTAACAATTAACTTGTAACAGTTTGCTGGTGTGTGTCCAGCGTGTGTATCCCCATTCCGTCTCCTGTGGTTCGCTGATTGGTCACCAAGCAGCCCACACAGTCTGTGATTGGGCTGCTGTTTGGACCATATGACCACAGGCAGACGCCGTTCGATTGGGTAGTACCCTTCCATCTGCGGTTCACTGATTGGTCACAACGCAGCCCACACAGTCCGTGATTGGGTTACTGCTTGGACCATGTGACCGCAGGCGAACGCTATTCAATTGGGTAATACCCACGTGGGGATATGGGGGGGGAGTGGTTTAGATCGCGTCAATCTTGACGTCATTGAATTTTCCAAACCCAGCCCCTCATGCAGCATACAGTTTACGTAGGATCCCTCCGGTGACTCGGACTGGCATGCTTAAAGGGACCCACCACATTCTATGTGTCCAGAGCAGCCCATCATAATACTCTGAAGGGGAGTTTGGCACATAATAGGTGGGTCATAAGTCTATCAGACCTACCTCTGGCTATTAAGCCAGGAATAATGGTCCTATTGCCACAATGTCATAGTAATGTATTGCTAAGATATCAATACATAGGGTCCTATAATAAACATAGCTGTATAACAAGTATTCCTAACATACCCAAACAAAAACCAGAAACATATAAACGAGAGACCCAGTGATGAGAGTATAAAAAGGGGGGAGCTGCTATGAAGGAATATTGAGAGTTACATACATCTCTATTGTTCTCCCTATTTAGCAGCATAACAAGTAAACCTGATAAATCCAGAAGAGACATACAAAATGTCCAGATTAGTAGCCCCATTATTAAATCTCACACTGAATACCTTAATAAGCAAAACATGCAAAGGGTAATATATACATTTACTTGAACAGTGACTATATACAAGTGTCCAACTTATTAACTATATACACAGGACTTATGAGGGATGTCCCTAATTATATATTACATCTCGAAGAGTAGTCATAATCATAAAAAAGCGGTAAATGAAAAGCCTTCATTTAGTCCAGCAGGGGAAAGGGTCTTCAGTCTGTAAATCCAAAAGGACTCACGCTGTTTAAGTTTCGTATCCCAATCACCTTTTCTTTGGGTCTGAGGGATGTGCTCAATTCCCATA
This sequence comes from Pelobates fuscus, assembly GCF_036172605.1. NCBI lineage: Eukaryota > Metazoa > Chordata > Amphibia > Anura > Pelobatidae > Pelobates > Pelobates fuscus. The sequence goes on from NC_086320.1 coordinate 379,628,744, forward strand.
AACCTCAATTTTTTAGAGGAATTTTGATGGTGTATTCTAAGGTGGCGGGATATAGGAGTTTCTAACGGTCTCCTAACTGAGTTAATGTGTTCCCTGATCCGCAGTTTAAAAGCTCTAAAGGTTTTCCCCACATATTTGATACCACATGAACAGGTTAGTAAATAAATCACGCCCTCCGTTCTACAGTTAAAAAATGATCGAACAGGGAAAACCTCTGTATTGCTGCTATCAGTAAATTCCTTGGACTTTCTTTCCATAAACTCACATGCGCTACAGTGCCCGCACCTATACGAGCCTTTCGGTAAGTAGTTATTGGTGCCTCTTTTTCTTGGTGCCAGGTGACTCTGGACCAAAGAATCTCTGAAATTTCTTCCCCTCCTTGCCGTTACTGAGGGAAAAGGAGTAATTACTTGTTTGAGATGTGGATCTGATTTAAGGATCGGCCAATACCGCTTAAGAGAGTCCATCATATAGTCCCACCCAGCGTCATATGTGGCGATGCATCGAATCAGTTTTTTATCCCCTGATTGTGAAATCTCGTCAGTGAGAAGTGTATCGCGGTCAGTTTTGATGGCTCTGGTGTAGGCCTTACGAAGGATCCTATTCGGGTACCCCTTTTCCTTAAAGGCTCTCCTTAGCTCCCAGGCTTTGATTTTAAAGTCCTCTGTGGATGAGCAATTCCGTCTCAAACGGAGATACTGGCCTATTGGGATGCCGGCCTTGAGTGGCTGAGGGTGGTATTGAGCACATCCCTCAGACCCAAAGAAAAGGTGATTGGGATACGAAACTTGAACAGCGTGAGTCCTTTTGGATTTACAGACTGAAGACCCTTTCCCCTGCTGGACTAAATGAAGGCTTTTCATTTACCGCTTTTTTATGATTATGACTACTCTTCGAGATGTAATATATAATTAGGGACATCCCTCATAAGTCCTGTGTATATAGTTAATAAGTTGGACACTTGTATATAGTCACTGTTCAAGTAAATGTATATATCACCCTTTGCATGTTTTGCTTATTAAGGTATCCAGTGTGAGATTTAATAATGGGACTACTAATCTGGACATTTTGTATGTCTCTTCTGGATTTATCAGGTTTACTTGTTATGCTGCTAAATAGGGAGAACAATAGAGATGTATGTAACTCTCAATATTCCTTCATAGCAGCTCCCCCCTTTTTATACTCTCATCACTGGGTCTCTCGTTTATATGTTTCTGGTTTTTGTTTGGGTATGTTAGGAATACTTGTTATACAGCTATGTTTATTATAGGACCCTATGTATTGATATCTTAGCAATACATTACTATGACATTGTGGCAATAGGACCATTATTCCTGGCTTAATAGCCAGAGGTAGGTCTGATAGACTTATGACCCACCTATTATGTGCCAAACTCCCCTTCAGAGTATTATGATGGGCTGCTCTGGACACATAGAATGTGTTGGGTCCCTTTAAGCATGCCAGTCCGAGTCACCGGAGGGATCCTACGTAAACTGTATGCTGCATGAGGGGCTGGGTTTGGAAAATTCAATGACGTCAAGATTGACGCGATCTAAACCACTCCCCCCCCATATCCCCACGTGGGTATTACCCAATTGAATAGCGTTCGCCTGCGGTCACATGGTCCAAGCAGTAACCCAATCACGGACTGTGTGGGCTGCGTTGTGACCAATCAGTGAACCGCAGATGGAAGGGTACTACCCAATCGAACGGCGTCTGCCTGTGGTCATATGGTCCAAACAGCAGCCCAATCACAGACTGTGTGGGCTGCTTGGTGACCAATCAGCGAACCACAGGAGACGGAATGGGGATACACACGCTGGACACACACCAGCAAACTGTTACAAGTTAATTGTTACAACCCCTATATAAACGAGCAGAAAGCCATGCAAAGGTTCATTACTCCTGACGACGGCGTGTTAGCACGCTGAAACGCGCGTCGAGTTTTCATTTAATTTTTTATTTTATTTTGGTCAGTTTGTTCACTGAGGTAGCACTTATGGATTAGTTTAATTTAAGTTGATTTGTAATTTTAGTTACCTAGCCAGGGAGACAGAAGGGTAACAGGTAGGCACTTGTGGAGTTCACTGTGCCGAGGTAAAATAGGGTTAGGACCTCTCTCAGACAGTAGGCTCTTTACTGGGATTGGGGCTTGGGGGTTTTGTTTGTGGGAATTTTGGTTTTTTTTTTTCCCCCGACCCCCCTCCGCCCCTGGAGGTGTTCCTCCACCCTTACCCTTTACTCCTTCCTCTGCCTACTTATACCTTTACACTTTGCAGCTTGGAGGAATTCATACCAACCACTTTGGTTTGGTTATCTCCCTGTTTAGTAGTTGGTAGGATTTGTATGTGCTATTACACATCTAATCCTTGTACCCTGTCTTTTCTTCCTGTCTATTTTATTCCCCTATATCCCTAGGATTATTAAAGGCAGGGACTCCCTTTTCACCACTACTCTCCCAATTAGGGGCCTTTTGGGGTTCCATTTTTTCTCATTTTTCGTTATTTATCAATTGTGGGTTATTCCCCAGCAGGGAGGAGGTAGTAGGGCTTTTTTCATTTTTCTTATGATTGTATACAGTGACTGAACATCACATGTCACTAATATAAAACTGGGTTTCCATGTAAAATTATTTAAAAAGTTTAAAAGAGCCATGGAATCTTGAAGATAGGATCTCATGAGTCTGACTGAAGGCTGTAGAAGAATATCTATATATTGTGAGAGATTACATAGGAGAGAACCTATGTCGGAGACAATAGGTCTCCCTGGGGGAGAGGTTTCGTTTTTATGAATTTTTGGGAGAAAGTATATAACAGGTGTTACGGGAAATTTATTGTTTAAAAAATTGAATTTGTGTTTATTTAAAATGCCTAAAATTACGCCATTGTTTAAAAATTGAGTAAAAATATTTTGAATTTGTTTAATAGGGTCAGATAGGAGTTTTTCATACACATTTGTATCATTTAGTTGTCTATATGCCTCATTTTTAAACATTTGTGTTGATTGAATGAGTATCCCTCCACCCTTATACGCAGGTTTGATCACAATATTTTCATCATCTTGAAGTTCTTTTAGTGCCAGTATCTCTGAATGTGTAAGGTTGTGGGGGTCATATTATTATTTTTGATTTTTTCTAAGTCTTTTGTAACTAGTTTCTCGAACACAGTAATGGGGGGCGGATTTAAAATGAGCAGGATAAAAAGTAGATTTTTCTCTAAGATTGTAAATTGTAAATGCTGCCTTTTTAGAGAAAATGCAGTGTTTACATTGGTAGCTCGGAGCACCTCTACTGGCAGTCACTCAGATGGCCACTAGAGGTGCTTCTTGGATCACTGCTGCATAGTGTGCACGGGCGATCAGCATCTCCACACGCTGCATGGAGGCGCTGAACGTTCCCTATAGAGATGCATTGATTCAATGCATTTCTATGAGGAGGTGCTGAATGGCACAGTGCAGTATTTTCTGTGCATGCACAATAGCCTCCCAATGCTTTCCTATAGATGATCACAGCCATTGAGGCGGGGCCAACCGTGGCAAGACTCACATTGCATTGGAGAAAAGATGAGTAAAACCCCTTCTCAGTGTAATAAGAGGGGTCAGGGGGTCTACATAGTTAGTTCCTGACACTATAGTGTTCCTTTAATGTGTTAACAAGTCTTCGAAAATAACTTAAAATATCACTAAAGTGAAGGGGTTTTAACCCTGTGGTGCTGAAGGGGTTAAAACCTCTTCAGCCACTTACCTTAATCCAGCGCCAGGCTCCCTCGGCACTGGTGACCTCTCGTCCCCCGCCTGACGTCAGCTGAGCCAAATGCGCATGCGCGGCAGTGCCGCACGCACATTCAAAGTGTCCATAGGCAGGGATGGACTGACAGCCTTCTGGGCCCCAGGACAAAATTAGATTCAGGGCCCTTCGAAGACAAAATATTAAAGGAGCACTATAGTGCCAGGAAAACGAACTCGTTTTTCATGCACTATAGGGTCATTATGTCCCCCCCCACCCTCAGGGCCCCCCTCCCGCTGGGCTGAAGGGGTTAAAACCCCTTTAGCCACTTACCTTTCTCTTGCGCCGGGCTCCCTCGGCTCTGGGGAATTCTCATTCCTCTGCCGACGTCAGATTCGAATGCACATTTGCGGCAAGAGCCGTCCACGCATTCAAACCGCCCATAGGAAAGCATTACTAAATGCTTTCCTATGGACGTCCATCTTGTCTTCTCGCTGTGATTTTCACAGTGAGAATCGACTCTAGCGGCTGTCAGTGAGACCGCCACTAGAAGCTGGATTAACCCTTAGTGAAACATAGCAGTTTCTCTGAAACTGCTATGTGTTCAGCTGCAGGGTTAAAACTAGAGGGACCTGGCACCCAGACCACTTCATTGAGCTGAAGTGGTCTGGGTGCCTATGTAAATGTTAAAAAGAATTTTAAAGTAAGTAGTCAAACTGTTTGAGAACAGTTTGACAACTTGCCTGGAGTCTGCTGGGACATGAGGCTGTAGTAGGGCATAGGAGCAGTGGTGTGTGTGTGTGTGTGTGTGTGTGTGAAAGGTTCAGTGTGTGTGTGTGTGGGGGGGGTGTAGTGAGTGAATGTGTATGGTGTGTGGGGCAATGTATGTGTGTGTTGGCAGTGTATGTGTGTGTGGGGCAATGTGTGTATGGGGAGGGCAGTGTGTGGGAGCAATGTATGTATGTGTATGGTGTGTGTGGGGGCAGTGTGTGTGTGTGTAAATATGGGTGGGCAGTGTATGCAGTGTGTGTGTGTATATGGGAGGGCAGTGTGTGAATATATATTGGTGGGCAGTGTTTGTGTGTATATGGGTGGGAAGTGTATGCCGTGTATGTGTATATATGAGTGGGCAGTGTGTACATTGTGTGTGTATATATAGGAGGGCAGTGTGTGCGTATATGGGTGGGCAGAGTATGCCGTGTGTGTGTGTGTGTATATATGGGTGGGCAGTGTGTGTGTGTGTGTGTATCTATGGGTGGGCAGTGTATGCAGTGTGTGTGTATATATGGGTGGGCAGTGTGTGTGTGTGTGTGTGTGTGTATCTATGGGTGGGCAGATTATGCAGTGTATGTGTGTGTGTTTGTATCTATGGGTGGGCAGATTATGCAGTGTGTGTGTATCTATGGGTGGGCAGTGTATGCAGTGTGTATATATATATATATATATATATATATATATATATGTCAGGGTACCTGTGGTCTCTACCTCCGAAAGAGGTAGAGACTTAGCTGTTCCTCCATCCAGATGGTCTGATGGCTCCCTTCCCCGCGGTCTATCCGGTCATGCTAGGCCGGCCGCGAGGGAGTGACTGCCTTTTACAGCATCTAGGCAGGAAGTAGTCATCAGGACACTCCCCCGGAACGACCTGTCAGTCAATGGCTGCAGGACCAATCAGGACGCCTCGGAGGCGTGGTTACTGCTCTGAACAGGGTATTTAACAGAACTCCTTTCATTAGCTCATTGCCCTGTCGTGGTTCTAGCTTGTTCTAGTCACTCAGTGCTTGTGTATTCTATTATCCCTTTTGGTTTTGACCCGGCTTGTTTACCTTACTCTGCTTATCTCTGTTACCCTTGATTCGGCTTGTCTCTCGCTTACCTGTCTTCTGTTACCCTCGACCTCGGCTTGTCTTTGACCATTCTATACTGTACTACTTACGTTAGTCCGGCCATTCTAAGGTCCGGTATACGTATCTGGCTACTGTTTGTACTCTGCGTGTTGGATCCCTGTCCCGATCCTGACATTACGACAGGGCCAATGGATCCTGCAAGTACAAACAGTAAGCTGGCTGCTCCTGATCCTAGGTTTGAAGCCATGGATCACAGAATGGATCAGATGGCGCTTGCGCTACAGGCTCTATTAGCTTGTGCCAATAACCCACCAGAGGAGATACGTAATACCCCTGTTTCTCCTGTCGGTTCAGGTCTAGAGGTAGCCACAGTGGGTGCTTCTTCTCACATTACCCCCCCGGTACGCTATGGTGGGGCTCCTGAGAAGTGTCGTGGTTTTTTAAACCAAATTAGTATCCACTTTGAATTGCAACCTCGCTCTTATCCTACAGATAGGGCAAAAGTAGGATTTATTATCACCCTACTCATTGAGAAAGCTCTGAGATGGGCCAACCCACTATGGGAGAACGATAACCCATTAGTTTATAACTATAACGCATTTGTAGCTGCTTTTAGAAGAACATTTGACCCTCCAGGTAGAAAGGTTAATGCAGCCAGATTACTGTTGCGCCTGAGACAGGAGAACCGAACACTGGTGGATTATGCACTAGAGTTCAGGTCTCTGGCGGCAGAAATCAAGTGGAATGAGCAGGCGTATATGGATGTATTTTTGAATGGCCTATCTGATGTAATCCTTGATGAGGTTGCTACCAGAGAATTTAGAGGATTTAATTTCGTTCATCTCTCGTATAGATGAACGTCTAAGAGAGAGACAGAACACTCGAGAGAGGAACCAGAGACCTTCTTTTAGGTTAGCTCCCGCTTTTCCAAGTCCTGACTCCACGATATCTTTGCTTACTGAACCTATGCAGATAGGGTATACCCGCCTCTCTGAGGAGGAAAGACAGCACAGGAGAAGAGAGGGTTTGTGTATGTATTGTGGAGCCAAGGGTCATTTACTCTCGAACTGTTCTAACCGCCCGGGAAACGCTCGCACCTAAGTCTCTCTAGAGGACAAGCCTTGGGTGTTTCTATAGTGTCCTCTACTCCTAATTATAAAGATCACAGGCTTCTGCTACCAGTTTCCTTAACTTGGGGGAAGGAAGTAGTAGGGGCTATGGCATTGATAGATTCCGGTGCTGCTGAGAATTTTATCGACCAAGCCTTTGCTAGTAAGAACAATTTCCCATCCCAGCTAACGGAGACACCTTTGGCCGTTGAGGCCATAGATGGTAGACCACTACTAGACCCTGTTATCTTTCGTGAGACCATACCCATTGATTTAAATGTTTGTATCTTACACGTGGAGAAATTATCTCTTATGCTCATTTCATCTCCTTCCGTTCCCATAGTTCTGGGGTACCCATGGTTGAAAAAACATAACCCTATTATCGATTGGGAGTTAGAAGAGATACTCTCGTGGGGCCAGGGCTGCCAGGATCGGTGTTTGTGCAAGGTTTCTCCATTAGCTAATATTAACATACCGGAGAATCCTACTCAGTCCACAGAAAGACAAATACCAGACCTTTACCTAGACTTAAGGGCAGTGTTTGACAAGAGGAATGCCGATTCTTTGCCTCCACACAGGTCATTTGACTGTAAGATTAAGCTTCTACCCGGCACTATGCCTCCGAGGGGCCATGTATATCCTTTGTCTGTTCAGGAAAACTCGGTTCTAGAGGAGTATATTCGGGAGAATTTAGAAAAGGGATTCATCAGGAGGTCTTCTTCTCCGGCCGGGGCTGGGTTCTTTTTCATTAAGAAGAAGGATGGCACGCTGAGACCTTGTATCGATTACCGAGGCTTGAATAAAATAACTGTCAGAAATGCCTATCCTATCCCACTAATTACCGAGTTATTTGATCGTCTTAAGGGCTCCAAAATCTTCACCAAGTTAGATCTCAGAGGGGCTTACAATTTGGTGAGAATCCAGCAAGGTCACGAGTGGATGACGGCATTCAATACCCGGTATGGCCATTACGAATACACTGTTATGCCATTTGGACTATGCAATGCTCCTGCAGTATTTCAAGATTTGATTAATGAGGTACTTAGGGAGTTTCAGCATGATTGTGTTATTGTTTACCTGGACGACATACTAATACACTCTAAGGAGATTGAGACTCACCATAGACAGGTCAGAAAGGTATTACACAAGCTGCTGCAACATGGTCTATATTGCAAATTGGAGAAGTGCAGTTTTGATCAGTCTCAGGTAGACTTTCTTGGATACGTGATTTCTGGGGAAGGTTTTAAAATGGATCCTGTAAAACTCCAATCCATTTTAGACTGGCCCTTGCCCAAAGGACTCAAGGCTATCCAAAGGTTTATTGGTTTTTCCAACTACTATAGGCGCTTCATTAAAGGATACTCCTCTATCATTGCGCCTATTACCAATATGACCAAACAAGGGGCTGATACTAAGTTCTGGTCTAAGGAAGCTCTTGGTGCTTTCAAGACTCTCAAGGAACTTTTTGCCTCGGCTCCCATTCTAGTCCATCCTGATACGACTCTGCCTTTCTTGCTTGAGGTCGATGCCTCTGAGACAGCAGTTGGGGCTGTTCTGTCTCAAAGGTTAGGGGTGGATAAACCGTTACACCCTTGTGGTTTCTTCTCTAAGAAATTTTCTGGGCCTGAGAGCAGATATGACATCGGGGAAAGGGAACTGTTAGCAGTCATTAAAGCCTTAAAGGAGTGGAGACATTTGTTGGAGGGGACCCTACACCCTATTACGATTTTGACGGACCACAAAAACTTGTCCTATATTGGGGAGGCTAAGCGCTTATCCTCTAGACAAGCTCGTTGGTCCTTATTCCTGACTCACTTCAATTATGTACTGACTTACAGACCTGGTTCTAAAAACTCTAAAGCCGATGCATTATCTCGCCAATATGAACCTTCTACTGTACCTGAACCAGTTCTTTCTTCTATAGTTCCGAAATGCAATATCATTGCTAATACGAATCTCAGGATTCATTCTCCATTACTGTCCGAGATCATTAAGTTGCAACATCTAGCACCTAAACAGACTCCTGCGGGCCGTCATTTCGTTCCTCCTGCTCTTCAACTGGAACTTTTACAGTGTTTACATAATAGCAAGATGGCGGGACATCCTGGTATTCGCAAAACTTACGCGTTGATCTCTAAGGACTTCTGGTGGCCTGCTTTACGGAGGGATATTGAGGAGTTCATCGCTGCATGTGAAGTTTGTACTAAAACCAAACAACCCCATACGCTTCCATGTGGATTCCTGCACCCCTTGGAGGTTCCAGAAAAACCATGGTCCTGTTTGGCCACGGACTTTATTGTCGATCTACCTATCTCTAAAAGACAGACTGTTATCCTCACCGTGGTTGACATGTTTACTAAGATGGCACTTCATTCCCCTGCCTAAACTCCCGTCTTCTCCCGAATTGGCAGAGATATTCGCTAAGGAGATTTTTCGCCTGCATGGGATACCCTCTCAAATTGTATCGGACAGAGGCTCCCAATTTGTTTCCCGCTTTTGGAGGTCCTTCTGCTCTCAACTTGGTATTAAATTAAACTTTTCTTCTGCCTATCATCCTCAGTCTAACGGAGCTGCTGAACGTACCAACCAGAAAATTGAACAATATTTACGATGCTTTGTTTCTGAACACCAGGATGATTGGGTCGGTTTGATTCCTTGGGCGGAGTTTGCACACAACAATCTCGTTTGCGATTCTACTCATTCAAGCCCCTTCTTCATGAATTATGGTTTTCATCCGTCTATTCTTCCTTCGGATTCTCCTTCCCAGGGGGTGTCGTCGGTTGATGTTCATGTTGCCAATTTGAGGAAGTTGTGGGATCAAACTCGACAAATCCTTGTGCACAACTCTATGTTGGTCAAGAAACACGCTGATAAACGTAGAAGGGCGGCTCCGGTCTTTGTTCCAGGTGATAGGGTATGGCTGAGCACGAGGAACATCCGTTTAAAAGTGCCCTCCATGAAGTTCGCTCCTCGTTATATTGGACCCTACAGGGTGCTGACCCGTATCAATCCAGTTGCGTATCGTTTAGCTCTTCCTAATACCTTACGCATCCCGAACTCGTTTCACGTTTCATTGCTGAAACCACTCATATGTAACAGATTTTCCTCCACAATAGCCCCTCCTCGCTCCGTTCAGGTGGAGGGTCAGGAGGAGTATGAGGTTAACTCTATTATTGATTCTCGAATCTCCCGGGGGAGAGTATAATATCTGGTTGATTGGAAGGGATATGGTCCTGAGGAGAGGAGTTGGGTACCTCAGGAGGATGTTCATGCTCCCCGTCTCCGCAGGGCGTATCACTCTCGCTTCCCATCTCGTCCCGGTTCATTCCGCCCGGTGGGCGTATCTGAGAGGGGGGGTACTGTCAGGGTACCTGTGGTCTCTACCTCCGAAAGAGGTAGAGACTTAGCTGTTCCTCCATCCAGACGGTCTGATGGCTCCCTTCCCCGCGGTCTATCCGGTCATGCTAGGCCGGCCGCGAGGGAGTGACTGCCTTTTACAGCATCTAGGCAGGAAGTAGTCATCAGGACACTCCGCCGGAACGACCTGTCAGTCAATTGCTGCAGGACCAATCAGGACGCCTCGGAGGCGTGGTTACTGCTCTGAACAGGGTATTTAACAGAACTTCTTTCATTAGCTCATTGCCCTGTCGTGGTTCTAGCTTGTTCTAGTCACTCAGTGCTTGTGTATTCTATTATCCCTTTTGGTTTTGACCCGGCTTGTTTACCTTACTCTGCTTATCTCTGTTACCCTTGATTCGGCTTGTCTCTCGCTTACCTGTCTTCTGTTACCCTCGACCTCGGCTTGTCTTTGACCATTCTATACTGTACTACTTACGTTAGTCCGGCCATTCTAAGGTCCGGTATACGTATCTGGCTACTGTTTGTACTCTGCGTGTTGGATCCCTGTCCCGATCCTGACATATATATATATATGGGTGGGCAGTGTGTGTGTGTGTGTGTGTGTGTGTATCTATGGGTGGGCAGTGTCTGCGTGTGTTTGTATATTTATGGGTTGAGCAGTGTGTGTATATGGGTGGGCAGTGTGTGTGTGTAAATATATATATGGGTGGGCAGTGTATGCAGTGTGTGTGTATATATATATAAGGGTGGGCAGTGTGTGTGTATTTATGGTTGGGCAATGTACGCAGTGTGTGTGTGTGTGTATATATATGGTTGAGCAGTGTGTGTATATATGGGTGGGCAGTGTGTGTATATATAGGTGGGCAGTGTATGCAGTGTGTGCACATAGGCGTGCGCACGGGGTGTGCCGGGTGTGCCTGGGCACACCCTAATCCCCGCGGCACGCCTATGTATTGAGACCGGCAGGGGAGATCTCAGGATCTCCCCTGCCGGCTCATGCAGAGCCGGCGCTATCCGAGCACCGGCTCTGCTCTCAGCCTCCCCTCACCGGCTCACAGGCAGTGAGGGAGGCAGGAGAGGACCGGCGGAGCTCTTGCCAGCAGCTCCGCCGGGTTCCTCTCGCGAGATCTGAGCGTTGCCGCGGCAATGCTCAGATCTCGCGTGAGTGAACTCTAGCCCTGCGGGGCTAGAGTTCACTCTCCACTGGACCACCAGGGATGGATGGCAGCTGCAGGATCCCCCCTCCCAGGCATAAGGTAAGAAGGGAGGGGGGATAACTGATCTGCCCCCACCTCCACTGGACCACCAGGGAAAGCAGCAAGGAAAGATCCCCCCTCCCTACATAAAGTAAGAAGGGAGGGAGGATATTAAGTAATGTACCCCCACCTCCACCCCCCACAATCACCCACACACACACATATACACAGCACCAACACACATACAGCACACACACACACATACAGCACCCATAGACATACACAGGACCAACACACATACAGCACCCACACACACATACAGCACCCATAGACATACACAGCACTCACAGACATACACAGCACCCACAGACATACACAGCACCCACACACATACAGCACCCACACACATACAGCACCCACACACATACACAGCACCCACACACACACAGCACCAAAACACATACAGCACCCACACACATACACAGCACCTACACACATACACAGCACCCACACACACACAGCACCAAAACACATACAGCACCCACACACATACACAGCACCTACACACATACAGCACCTACACACATACAGCACCTACACACATACAGCACCCACACACATACAGCACCCACAGACATACACATCACCCACACACATACACAGCACCAACACACATACACAGCACCAACACACAGAGCACCCTCACAAACACACAGCACTCTCACACTCATTACACAAACAGCACCCTCACAAACACAAACAGGACCCTAACAAACACACACACAGCACACTACCAGTACCCTCACACACAAACAGCACCCTCACACACACATCACACTAACAGCACCCTCACGCAGCACACACACAGCTTTGTGTGTGTGTATATATATCAATATATATATATATATATATCTATATATACATACATATATATATATATATAATATATATATATATATATATATATATATATATATATATATATATACACGCCGCGTGTGCTTGTGCTTTAGGGTGCACACCCTAATGCAATGGGCTGCGCACGCCTATGTGTGTGCATATATGGGTGGGTAGTGTATATGTGTGGGCAGTGTGTGTGTGTATCTATGGCTGGGCAGTGTATGCAGTCTGTGTGTATCTATCGGTGGGCAGTGTATGTAGTGTTTGTGTGTGTGTGTGTGTGTATCTATGGCTGGGCAGTGTATGCAGTCTGTGTGTATCTATCGGTGGGCAGTGTATGTAGTGTGTGTGTGTGTGTATATATTGGTGGGCAGTGTATGTAGTGTGTGTGTGTATATATTGGTGGGCAGTGTATGTAGTGTGTGTGTGTATATATTGGTGGGCAGTGTATGTAGTGTGTGTGTATATCTATGGGTGGGCAGTGTCTGTAGTGTGTGTGTATATCTATGGGTGGGCAGTGTCTGCAGTGTGTGCGTGTGTATATTTATGCGTTGATCAGTGTATGCAGTTTGTGTGTATATATGGGTGGGCAGTGTGTGCAGTGTGTGTATATATGGGTGGGCAGTGTATGCAGTGTGTGCGTATATATGGGTGGGGGCAGTGTGTGCAGTGTGTGTGTGCATATGGGTGGGCAATGTATATATATGGGTGGGGCAGTGTGTGTATATATGGGTGTGCAGTGTGTGTGTGAGTGTGTGTGTATATATGGGTGGGCAGTGTATGTATATGGGTGGGCAGTGTATGTATATGGGTGGGCAGTGTATGTATATGGGTGGGCAGTGTATGTATATGGGGGGGCAGTGTGTGTATGGGGGGCAGTGTGTGTATATAGCTGGGCAGTGTGTGTGGGGGGAGGGGGCAGTGTGTGTATGGGTGGGCAGTGTGTGTATGGGTGGGCAGTGTGTGTATATGGGTGGGCAGTGTGTGTATAGGGGGCAGTGTGTGTATGGGGGCAGTGTGTGTATGGGGGCAGGGGGCAGTGTGTGTATGGGTGGGCAGTGTGTGTATGGGTGGGCAGTGTGTGTATGGGGGGCAGTGTGTGTGTGTATGGGGGGCAGTGTGTGTGTATTGGGGGCAATGTATATATAGGTGGGCAGTGTGTGTGTATAGGGGGCAGTGTGTGTATAGGGGGGCAGTGTGTGTATATGGGGGCAGTGTGTGTATATATAGGTGGGCAGTGTATATATAGGGGTGGGCAGTGTGTATATGGGGGGGCAGTGTATATATAGGAGTGGGCAGTGTATATATAGGTGGGCAGTGTATATATAGGGGTGGGCAGTGTATATATAGGGGGGGGGGCTGTTTAACTGTACAATGTGATGGTTTTTTGGTTTTCTCCCTCCATCTTCCTCCAGCAGCAGTGGGGCAGACAGGCTCCTTCTCACCCTCCATCCACGCTGTGTGTATATATGGGGGGGCAGTGTGTGTATATGGGGGGCAGTGTATATATAGGGGTGGGCAGGGTATATATAGGGGGGCAGTGTATATATAGGGGTGGACAGTGTATATATGGGGGGCAGTGTGTATATGGGGGGGCAGTGTGTGTATATGGGGGGGCAGTGTATGTGTATATGGGGGGGCAGTGTATGTGTATGGGGGGGCAGTGTATGTGTATATGGGGGGCAGTGTATGTGTATATGGGGGGGCAGTATTGATACCGTAGAAATTGACGGAAGCCAACCACAGAGAGATGGACACAGGTTTCTTCAGGAAGGAAGAGATTCTTTATTCGGTTCACCGATCGGGACTCAGAGGGACTAATGTCACCAAAATACAACAGGTTCTGAGCCCCGGACAATAGTGCAGGCTCCTTATATAGGCATATAACTCCTCCCATATTAAGCTCCACCCGCACATTCTCTTAACCAATCAAAACAAATAAGAATTAACTTCCTGCTTGACCGCATGGCTTGTCCAGCACAATGGAGGAGGGGAATACTACATCCTGTATTCTCGCACATGCTCCGTACACTACTGATCGTATCTTGCCACGTGCAACCAACCGACCAATACGTCAGCATATGCACGTACACATGCCACGTGGTAATCTCGGCCTACTAAATTTATTTTTACCGAGATTCCACCACATCACTTAACCTTGGTTTGCATACACCTCAGGTTACCATGAACCAGACCAGACTTTCCTTATGATGTGAATCCCTCAACATTCCTCTTCCTGCATTGGTTCTCCCTGCTCTAGAGCCTCATATTTATATATGGCCATTATCTGTGCTGCAGCCTTCCTTTCTGCTATATTTTCTATCAGGCTTTGCACAGACCTAACTACTAAGGGAATAAGACATGGCAGGAGCAGACACAACATTAAAATCAGTATGACTCCGCCTACCAATGCCTTAAGCCCTCCAAACTGCTCATACCAGTTACCAAACCAGCTACTTGGGTTGTACCCTTTCCATACCTGAGTAGGCACATGCGCTAGTTTAACCATATGGCTAGTAAGCTCAGCTATTGCTTGCCCTTCGTCATCTATTTGAAGACAGCAATTGCTCAGGTTAAACTTCCCACATACACCTCCCTCTACTGCCAATAGGTAATCCAAGGCTAATCTATTTTGGTACACTGCTGTCCTCATCCTGGTATTATGCTTCGCTAGAAGATTGAGCGCTTGTGAGGTCTCATTAGTAATTATCTCAACCACCGCCTGTAATCTTATAATGCGGTTGAGCATATAAATTGGGGTTCTATATCCAAAAGTACCATCCTCTGCCCAGGTGGCTGGCCCATAATAATCTATAATACGCTGGGGAGGCCATTCATCATCTTCCCAGGCGCCTATCTCTATGGGTCCCCTTTTCTTCCTATGATTCACATCATATACTTTAACACCCAAAGTCTCACCTGTTTCAATAGGTAACAAGAAGAAGGATGGTTTGAGCATACCTAACACACATGCCCCTTCCCAGTCCTGTGGCAACTCCGAATAGGCCTTCTTACCACAGATCCAGTACAAATTTGCTGGGGCTTTCCAACTAGATGTGATAGATAAATCAAACCATACGTCCTTTAAATTGGCATATCTTGCAAACGGGTTAGATGGTTCTGAGACATTTGAAGCCGACCACCAAGTTGTATTCTTTGTATCATCATCATAAGCTTTTTGCCCTAGACAAGTTAATTCTCCTACAGAAGTATTAAACATCATTCCTTTCCTTGCTATGCAAACATAACCTATGATGGAGGTCTTTAATCTCCACTCAGATTTACCTCTAACACTCATCTGATAATCGGCTTGTGAAGATATTAATTGTTCAACTGCCTCAGAACCGGACATTACTGTCACGACACTCCTTAGTCGACATGCCCTCGTGCAGTAATCGCACTCACCACTCTTTCTGTTTAGCACCTATATATTCTGGTTTCTCCCCTCACTCCCTGTCAGATCATTATCCTCTATCCTTGACCCTGTACCTGCTGTTTCCTGGCTCCCGTGATTCTGGCTCCTGTCTCCTGTCTCCTGTCTCCTGTCTCCTGTCTCCTGTCTCCTGTGTCTTGTTTCCTGAGTATCCTGAGTATCTTGTGTTTCCTGATCCGGTGTTCCGATGTCCTTATGGTCCTGTGTCCTGTGCCTCCTGTTCCAGTGTTCGCCTGCAGTGTTCCTGTCTAGACTCCTTCTCCAGTGATTCTGACCTTGCTGCATTATTTCTGTGTGACCTGCTTAGGACTTTGCCCCTTGATGTTCATTTTGTACTTGGTGGCTGCACTAACCTGACTAAGCCTTTACCTTTGCCTAGGACTATCGTGGACTCTGCCTGCTCTATTGTATATATTGGGTTATTGTATATATTTATATATTTGTGGCATTGTCATATTTTGTTTTGTATATATTATATATATCTATATCCTTTTGGTTTGCCTTAATACATTTTCTTTATTACTCCATTTATCGTGTCCTAGAATTATTTCTCTGCTAAGTTGGTTCCCACACTTAAAGGGACAGTGCTGTTGCAGGGCAGCACCCCTTCATGTCATGACAGAATGATCTGACCACTTGGAACCGGCAGAGTATAATGTCTAGGATCACAATGAAGAACCTTGTTGGTATTCACGCTGATTCACAGCAAGAGTGTGCTCTCATTGAGACTTGTTGTAATCAGTTAGGAAAAATTCAGCGGCAGATTGGAAAGGCCTCTAATTTATGCTTATCTATTATAGATGTCTCCTATCAAATCCAGAAATCTGTATTATGTGGATTTATCTATGAACTTCAAACTTTTCACAAAAACATATGTGATTCATTGCTTTTTCAGTTACCTAATTGCGATATATGGTTGAGAGAGCCTCCTGTGATAAGTAGGGTGTATACACTTATCCGTATGTCTCTTAAAGAGATATCACATAAAAAATCTTTATCATATTTGCAGAGACAAGTGAGAGTAGTGCACAATAATCTTGTTGCCTTGTTACCTGAAGTGCAATTTATTATTGATCTTGTACAAGAAAGAATGACTGTCTTTATGCCTGATAATAATGATGGTATTCCCTTTTCTGATGTACATAGCATAACAAATCCTCCTGACTCTGACTTGGGAAAATGGCTTGTTGGTCCTCCCGACTGCAAAACCGAAGTCCCTCTGGAAATTAAAGCTGAATGCCTTCCTGCCCAAACAAAAGACGAAGATGTTGAGGGGTTATACAGCACTGGCGATCCCCTCATGGACCAAGTCTTTGATGAACTGGGTGCTCGTTGCATAGCAGCTTTAGAGGACGAGCAGTCTGAATGGGAAGGTAGTACCAGTACGCAGTTTCCTAATGTTGTCTCAGTACCAGAGACACATAGTACCCATATATTACCGTCTCTTTTCTGCAAGATCCATTCGCCTATTCCCAAGGTGAAGCTACCGGCTACCAAGATGAACGATCTCAACACCGTTCAAGATGGTACATGTCTGGTCAGAGAAAGTCTCAAGCAAACTCTGCCCAACCACGAAGCAGAAACAGACTCCCCTGAGTCTGCAACTAGAGATACGAATTCCTACCTCACCGTGCCAATTGAGGAGACCACCAGTGACCTTAACCAGGTAACGGGATCTGATCTGAAGGCCTGTCCCACAAAGGACAATGCATCCGAACTAGAAGAGTCACCAATAAAATGTGCTCCGGGTGATGCAAGTGACGACAAGGTTGGACCATTGAAATTGGGGACCAATCTCGTTGAAGGTGAATCTCCTGTCAAAAAGTCACCACGTAGGAGACGTGGTAAACGACCTACTTCTTTCAAGACACTGGCTGAGAAGGCTGAAGAACCAAAGGTGAAAACTTCAGAACAACCAGTGGAAGAAGAGGCTATTGTGCCAAAGGCAGCTCATGACTTTGAGGTGGGGAGGCTTGATGATTCCAATTTTAACCCTTCTACCTCTGGGGGTTTGAAGATTGGCACCCCTCTCACAACCGCAACTGTGGAAAATGAGTTGTCGCCAAGTAAAAAAGACAGTTATCTTCAAATAGAAGACAAAGACTCAGACTGGGTGCAACGTGACAAACCCGTGATGGATCAAGCCCAAGAGAAGAATCGAAATGAGACCAGGCTTGTTCTAAACCCACAGCCTGAAGAAGACTCTACAGTTCTTCAAGTTACATGCTCTGGTAGAACAATTTCTCTGCTGCAAGAGGAAACCCCAACTACCAAGCTTGTACCTGAACCAAGCGCCGAAGATTATTCTAATCAGCCGCTTAACCAAACGCCAAAGGAAAGGAGTGTAACCGAACAAAGAGGTACCTGTTCCCATGATGAAGGAAGCTCCTTCTATGACATTTCAGTTACCATGATGTCTATCACTCCACCTAAACTCCAGCAAGTATTAAATGAAGACTTGCCTTCAGTTGAAAGTCTATCTACGACAAATAAAGAACTACCTCGAGCTGAGTTCACAAGGGAAGAAGAGAATGATTTCATTAACCAAGTATCTCTAGCCGCTACAGAAAAATGTCAATTTGAGAGAGAGTCGTCTCTGCTTCGGTTAGCCCCGTGCTCGGAGAAATTTGGGGAACCGTTCCTTGATGCATATCTGCGGTCTGTGGAGGAAGGCTCGCAGAATGTTCTTGATCCTGTACCTATTAATTTAGGGGATTCTCCTTGTTTGGTTCCAGTGGTACCTACCCAAGATTACGCAGAGACTGTTCTCCCTTCGACTGAAGTTGCATCGCAGTCTTTGTTCCGAGGATCCCACAAGCCAGAAACCAAGTCAGACCCAGGACTTGTGAGTGATGAACCTGTTACTAGCAATAGTCCCAGATCTAGTGGGTTAACACATTTGTCGGTCACTGGTATGGAGTGTTTCTTATCTTATGTGCCTTTACCTTCTGTTTCTGTGTCTGCCCTTCTATTGCTAAATGTTACTCTACAGTCCTTGCTTTTGTATGTTTCTATTCTGCCTCGTTGGTTTCTCCCATGGGATTGTCCACCTCTCATTCCTCCTAAGCCTCCTCCTTGTTTTCCTCTACTGGTTGGGTGGCCCTGATTTTCTTCTGTCACCCGTGGGGGATCTTTGGGTTTTGGAGCGCCGGGAGTCGCTCCTTAAGGGGGGGGTACTGTCACGACACTCCTTAGTCGACATGCCCTCGTGCAGTAATCGCACTCACCACTCTTTCTGTTTAGCACCTATATATTCTGGTTTCTCCCCTCACTCCCTGTCAGATCATTATCCTCTATCCTTGACCCTGTACCTGCTGTTTCCTGGCTCCCGTGATTCTGGCTCCTGTCTCCTGTCTCCTGTGTCTTGTTTCCTGAGTATCCTGAGTATCCTGAGTATCTTGTGTTTCCTGATCCGGTGTTCCGATGTCCTTATGGTCCTGTGTCCTGTGCCTCCTGTTCCAGTGTTCGCCTGCAGTGTTCCTGTCTAGACTCCTTCTCCAGTGATTCTGACCTTGCTGCATTATTTCTGTGTGACCTGCTTAGGACTTTGCCCCTTGATGTTCATTTTGTACTTGGTGGCTGCACTAACCTGACTAAGCCTTTACCTTTGCCTAGGACTATCGTGGACTCTGCCTGCTCTATTGTATATATTGGGTTATTGTATATATTTATATATTTGTGGCATTGTCATATTTTGTTTTGTATATATTATATATATCTATATCCTTTTGGTTTGCCTTAATACATTTTCTTTATTACTCCATTTATCGTGTCCTAGAATTATTTCTCTGCTAAGTTGGTTCCCACACTTAAAGGGACAGTGCTGTTGCAGGGCAGCACCCCTTCATGTCATGACAATTACCTCCTTTGCTTCCCAAGGCCATTGGTCTCCCATGTTAGTACCTCCACACACATAGCAGTTGGTTACATTAAGACTACCGGCAATACTTTCAGCTAAATCTATGAACAGGTTTTTAGCGTTATGGGGGATCTTATTATCTATACTCATCTCTTCATAAAACGAATGGAATACCTGATGAGTTTGGGAGGTTACCGTATCGGTCTCTATCCCTATAAACAATACTGTCCCAGGGTCTAAACCCGTCCCGTATATTTGAAACCCAAATAGATTACCATATCTATCCAAGAATTGGTCAGGATTGTTTATAAGAATATGGACTGGATTGCATTCCATAGACTTACAGTATGGATTGGTAGGCAACTTAGTCACAATCATGTCCTTGTCTGCTGTCTGTCCCCAAGTTGCCCACCCCACACAAGACCAATATGGGCAAAAATTATAATCCCTATTTGGGCATCTAGGACTCACATACTTATTTTTACTACTGGGACAAATATATTTATCATTAGACCCATACGTTCTCTCCCATCTAAGATCCCCACATACATTCCACGGCTTTCTACCACTTGATATTGCTTTACATGCATCAAATAGCAGAACACCCGAAGAATGTACGGATTCTAACACCGTTTTATTTATTAGGGTCCCCTGAGGATCTCCATTCCTGAGAGTCAACCAAATTGTACGGGGTTGATACTCTGGATTGGAGCACTTAGGTTCTCCTATCCCTAAATGGCATACACTATACTCTACATTTAAGTATCTACACCTAGACACATCACCTTTACACTCATATTGCGAATGCCAAATTAGGGTCTGGGAAATATGGTTACCTGTTCTTGTAGTCTTAATGCATACCTCACAGCTAGGAGTGTCGGTACCTCTACCTTCCTGAATATAAAAATACATATAAACAAACATTATCACAAATACATCTTTCGTCGGCATCCTCAATCTTCGTCCGTGCGATGGCACCTCAGCTTCCAGGTTGTAAGGGCTGCAGGGAATGGAGTTCTGCTCGTCTTCACAGGGGTCCCTTCGAGACTTTCCTGGCTTTTAAACTACACGTCGGTGAGCGGACAGGCTTTATTATGGCCGTCTCAACACTCACTTACCAATCTCTGAAACAATAAAATTTGTAATCCACAAGGTTCCTCGTCACTCCGACTGAGTCGTGCGCTTTAACCGGATCTTGCAGGGATTCTCTGGATCTGATGTAGCTTGCCAAGAATCTACCGCTGCTGGTTTAACCCTGGAGTGATGAATCCACGGAGTCACTTCGGCCACTTTTATCGCTGTAGGGGTAGACAAAAGAACAACATAAGGACCTCTCCACTTGGGCCCTAACGGTACATTATTCCACTCTTTAATCCACACTTGGTCTCCTGGGTGGTAACTATGAACTGGGGGATAAATATTCACAGGTAATCTATCTTGTACCCATTTCTGTACCTCTTCCATAGTCTTACCCAACTCTACAACCTGCTGCCGGGTAATTCCTTCTCCCAACTGACTCAAACCCCCCCTTAAGTTACCAAGTACGGGAGGTGGACGCCCATACATGATCTCAAAAGGAGAGAGACCCATCCTTCTGGTAGGTGTACTGCGAATTCGCAACAGAGCTATAGGCAAAAGGACGTTCCACTTAAGTTGGGTTTCCTGACACATTTTTGCCAACTGGTTCTTAATAGTTCTATTCATTCTCTCTACTTTACCAGAACTCTGAGGTCTATATGCCGTATGAAGTCTCCACTTTATACCAAGCATATGAGTCAGTTGTTGTAGGCACTGATGAACAAAAGCTGGACCATTGTCCGATCCTATAGAGCAGGGTAGTCCATATCGAGGTATTATTTCTCGCAGCAGGAATCTCACAACTTCTCCTGCTTTCTCTGTACGAGTAGGACATGCTTCTACCCAGCCTGAATAGGTGCACACAACTACTAGTAGGTAGCGATGTCCACCAGATTTAGGCATTACTGTATAGTCAATTTGTAGATCGGACATAGGGAGTCCCCCCATATACTGAACTCCTGGTGGCTTTACTGGTCCTTGCCTTGCATTATTTTTAGCACACGTCTTCGTACAATGGCTTGAGTTAAGTTGGACAATCTTGGTATGTAGAAATGTTTTCTGAGAGATTCTTCTGTACTCTCTCTTCCAGAATGCGTCCCGTTATGATAGTTTTGGACGATTTCTACCGCTAGTGATGCTGGAATAACTATTCTCCCATCTTCTAACTGATACCATTTGTTCTCCAAATACTTTCCAGGTTCCGTCTTTAACCACTCCTCTTCTTGAGCTGTATAAACCGGAGTCCATTGAAACAGTGCAGTTGGAATAAGAGCAGCTATATGTTCCACATATTCCTGTCTTCCTGATTCAGCGGCACGCTTAGCTGCACTATCTGCCATCCGATTTCCTTTGGTTACAATACCATCTCCTCTCAGATGCGCTCGACAATGTATAATACCGACTTCTTTCGGTTCCCATACTGCTTCCAATAGTTGTAGTATTTCAGCTGCGTACTTGATTTCTTTGCCTTCTGAATTCAATAGTCCTCTTTCTTTATACAAAGCTCCGTGGGCATGAGTGGTTAAAAACGCATACTTGGAGTCCGTGTAGATGTTCACTCTTAAACCTTCAGCCAATTGTAACGCTTGTGTCAGTGCTATCAATTCTGCCTTTTGTGCTGATGTTCCTTTTGACAGTGGCCGAGCTTCTATCACCTTATCTATCGTTGTTACTGCATATCCTGCATAGCGAATCCCTTCTTTCACATAACTACTGCCGTCTGTATAATATTGGACATCGGGGTTCTGGATGGGAAAATCACGAAGATCTGGTCTACTTGAAAATACTTCATCCATTACTTCCAAACAATCATGTTGACTTTCAGTAGGTTGTGGCAAAAGGGTAGCTGGATTTAAGGTATTTACAGTCTCTAAATGCACTCTTGGGTTTTCACACAACATTGCTTGATACTTGGTCATACGGCTGTTACTAAACCAATGATTTCCTTTGTAATCCAACAACGTCTGTACTGCATGTGGAACTCATACATAAAGGTTCTTGACCCAGAGTGAGTTTATCGGCTTCAGCTACCAGCAGGGCGGCTGCAGCTACGGCTCTTAGACAAGGTGGAAGACCGCTGGCCACTGCGTCCAGTTGCTTAGACATATAGGCAACAGGTCTTTGCCATTATCCCAAGTACTGTGTCAATACTCCCACAGCCATTCTTCTTTGCTCGTGTACATACAGGTAGAATGGTCGTGTGTGATCAGGTAGACCTAATGCTGGGGCACTCATCAAAGCCCTCTTCACATCTTCAAATGCCGTTTGCTGTTCTTGAGTCCATAGGACGGGGTCGTGTTCTGTGCCCTTGATAGCTGTATACAGAGGTTTCGCCAATATCGCATAACTGGGAATCCATATCCTACAGAAGCCTGCTGCCCCCAAGAACTCTCGCACTTGTCTTCTATTCTTGGGTGTTGGTATTTGGCACACAGCTTCTTTTCTCTCTGGCCCTTATTCTTTCACCTTATTCTTTCACCTTCAGAGATATGGAATCCCAGATATTTGACAGTTGGCAGACACAACTGAGCCTTCTTCCTAGACACCTTGTATCCTGCCTTCCAGCGAATGTGTAATAGATTGTGTGTTGCTTGCTGACATATTTCTCTTGTAACTGCTGCTATCAACAAGTCGTCTACATATTGTAATAATACACACTCTCCTGGAATGGACTTGAAATCCAGTAGATCTTGACTTAGAGCTGAACCAAATAGGGTCGGTGAGTTTTTGAACCCTTGGGGCAGTCTTATCCAAGTCATCTGGCGTTTCGAGCCCGTTACAGCATTTTCCCATTGGAAAGCGAAGATACATTGGCTTTCTGCGGCAATTCGAAGGCAAAATAAGGCATCTTTGAGGTCTAAGACTGTAAAATAGGTAGCCCCGCCCGGAATTAAAGCAAGCAGGTTATACGGATTGGGCACAACTGGGTGTATACTAACAACCGCATCATTGACTGCTCTCAAGTCCTGCACAGGACGATACTCATCTGTACCAGGCTTTTGAACAGGCAGCAATGGGGTGTTCCAGGGGGAAGTACAGAATTTTAGGATACCGTATGAACTTATCCAGGTAAGATTGAATATTTTTCTTAGCCTTCTGCGGGATGTGATATTGCCGTAGGCTCACTGGATAAACCCCAAGCTTTAGTTCGATTCGAATGGGTGGAATATTGTGGGCCAGTCCTGGTGGATTGTTCTCTGCCCAAACTCCTGGTATGTTGAATAAGGATTCATCACTCTTAGGGTTTTGGCTAGTCAACGCTGTATAAAGTCGCCACTCTTCTTCCTTTGGTACGGATAATGTCATAATACCTGAAGGTCCATTAAACTTTAAGGATGTTGTTCCGTTTGGTAGGAACGTAATCTGCGCTTGTAATTTGGATAGCATATCACGTCCCAGCAATTGGACTGGACATTCAGGCATGTAAAGGAATTGATGTTTTACTACGTGGCCTCCCAATGTACAGAGTCGACTTTTAAGAACCGGTTTTGCAGCACTCCTTCCAGTTGCTCCTATTACGGTAATAGTTCTTCCAGATGGAGGAGCAACTAGGTCAGTCACCACCGAATGTTCAGCACCAGTGTCGATCATGAATGCACTCCTTTTTCCCCCTATTGATACATCGACCATAGGCTCCGCTCGACCAAGGGGGATGGAGCCCGGTCGGTATCAATAGCTCTCCATGACCGTGTCAGCCAATCCTACAAAGTCCCTATCTTCTCTATCGCGGGACCTTTGCACTGCGGGATAGTATCTATCTTCTCTTACACTTCCTCTGTTACCACTATTACTCCCTTCGGGACCTCCTCTACCTCTCGCTCTGCCTCTAAAGTTTCCATAACCTGCCCTGGGTGGGTCTCTCTCGTATTGCTCTCTTTTTGGACACTCGCTTCTCCAATGCCCTTCTTCTCTACAATACGCGCACTGATTCCTACTCAGGGGTTCCCTATTCCACCTACTATCGCCTCTATCTGGGCCCCGTCTATCTACACCTGCGATCGCTACCGCTAGCATATCCGCCTTTTTACGCATCTTGCGCTCTTCCTCTTTCTTACTTTCTGTATCCCTGTTCATATAAACCTTATTTGCTACCTCCATTAGTTGGGTGATGGACATTCCTGCAAACCCTTCTATTTTCTGTAGCTTGCGTATAATATCTCCATAAGCTTGGCTGACAAAGGCAGAGTTTACCATTCGGGAATTCTCAGTGTCTTCCGGATTAAAGGGGGTATACAAGCGGTATGCCTCCAATAATCGGTCATAAAAGACACTAGGCACTTCATCATTTTTCTGAATCACCTAAAACAGTCTTCGACATATTTATGGCTTTCTTCCCTCCGGCTTTCATACCAGCAATTATAGCGTCTCTATAGGCTTTTAGTTGAACCATATCTGCGCCATTAACATTCCAATCGGTATTAGGATAATGAGTTGCGGCCCATGCTGCTGGATTTGCTTGGTTTAAAGTACGGGCTTCTTCCTCCAGTGCTTTAATAGCCGCTTGATTTATCCTAGTCCTCTCCTCATTGTTAAATAATGTCATTAATAATTGCTGGCAATCAGCCCAAGTTGGATTATGCGTCTGGACTATCGAGGTGAACAGGTCGGTCATGGCTTGTGGCTTTTCAGTATACGAGGAATTGTGGGTCTTCCAATTCAAGAGATCGGTAGTTGTGAACGGGACATATACGAAGACTGGGTCAGCATATACCATTTGACCTAAAGCATCAAGATAGGCTGACCCAGGATTCAAACGAAGAGGCATCTGGTAATGTTTGGGTTTTTGGGTACCAGTCAGTTGTCGGGTTAGTATAGGGCTTCGTGGAGGGGCGTCGGTTAGAGGTTCCGGTCGGGGGGTAGTAAGACGTGCGGATAGGGAAGCTTTATCATGGGGAAGGCCAGTGAATAAAATATTCCGAGCCGGGCTAGAGGAAGCCTGCCTGGAATCTTGAAATGGCGCCAAATCGGAATAAATAGACTTAACGGGGGCTGGTGTCGGAAGGGGAGGTTTATTTTGGCGTGGGGTGGATTCTGAACTGGAGGAGGATGGGGACAACGGGCGAGTGGGTGTGGAACTTCCTGTACTTGTATCACCACCCCCTACAGGTTCTGGATGTACCCCAAAAACAGGGGGTACACCTTTAAATCCAGCATCGCTGGACAGCCCTTATTCAGGGGGACAACATATCCAAAAACCAGTTCATTCGGATAAACAGTTCGGGAGATATAGGGTTCCAAAGATTTGACCGACCGCATGGGTAACGTATCCGAAAACAGTTCCATGCATTTTGGCCCTGCGGTCGGTCACAAACAAGGGAATGAAAACAGGCGAATTGCCTGTGTTATAGAACCTGGAGAGGGTTTGAATGAATTCCCTTGTTTGAGGGGTTCTTTCTACCGAACGGCGGGCAATTCGGTAGTTTCTATACGAATTTCTGGGAGTATGGAGGTCTCAGCGGTGTTTGCCTAGTCGAGTGTCCGATTTTAGTTCCAGACACTCGACGGCAAAACACCGCTGTTCGGGAGTTTAAGATGGCCGCCGCCACGTGTTCGTTTCCCGAATGGCGGCCACCCAGAGGACAAAGAACACATTACACTGATTGCCAATTACCCATTTGCAACATTGTTGCAAACGGTAATTGGAGGCACACTTATTCCTGGGTGGTCTGGTTGTTCGGTAGTTTCACTCAGTATAATGAATGGAGTGATTCTACCGAACAATCAGATGAACGCTGCATACATATAACCCAGGTTAACTAAACACATAAATACATACATGATATTAAAGGCAGTATTACTGTAATATGCTCCACAGTCTTAAAGGTACAGTATCCCAAAAGTCCCAATATGTCCACAGATGATTTTAAAAGGGCCAGCAGCAGAAATATAAAGTACAACATGCCCAAATATAGTGCTTTAAACGTACCAATATTCCAGGGGCCATAGTCAGCAGGTAAGAGGCAGGCAGCCAGGCCCCTCCAATACCCAGTGGCGAGGCGGGTTCCGCCACACACAATAAAAACACTCAGGGAATTCCCGTACACACACAGCTGTTAAACCAGTCACTAAGTAATCGAAATTATGCCCTTTGGCGAAACTATACCGTCACCCACGCTATAATTCTCTATATATGAATTACCCGTCTATAACACACCCCAGTAACATTGTCTTTTACAAACAGCAGTTACAGTACGGTTAGCACAGGTCAAAGTACAATTTAAGATCACAATACAATTATTAGTGGTTATGGTGTTAGACATGCAATAGACGACAATTATTAGTACTTATATACAGTGTCAGTAAATATACAGGGTTATGGTACCGTGCACTATAATACAGCAACACACTATTAACACTCTCGCTAGACGGCAGAGCTCACGCTATCTAACAAGATATACACTTTACTAACAATCTTTATCACATATACAATCCCAACTAATCTATTGGCCAGTACCTTGATGGACTACCTAAAACTATCTACATCCGTTTTGGTTAGCCACACTGCCCAAGCACCACATATAGCGAACTAGAGGGCGGAATTTACAACAGAACCCTTTTAGTCTTTCTACTCTATCAATAGTCTAGTGGGTTCCAAATTTACACGCCTTCCCACTTAGCCAAGATAGGTTGAGAGCTAGCGGACCGAATTTACACAGACGCCGCTTAGTCTCCCGGTCCCTCCGACCTAGCGAACAAATTGTACACCCTAGAACGCTAGTCTAGACAAGACACCGGTGTCCGGCTAGGGCTATTTACACAGAACCCCGCCTGACTCCAAACCAAATCAAACGGTCTTACTAAAGAGCGTTCGATTGAGCGGTGCGCCTTCGCTCCTTCCCTCCGACAGAGGGGGCAGATTCCATACACAGATTAACCCCTTATGGGCCTACCGCACAATCGGTATACCCCTAGTGGGTCCGCCGTCTAAAACAGCGGTCGTCTTACCTCCTCGTTCCTGAACCTGAGTTCACACTCATCGACGGGGACACCCCAGCACTTACTACGTAGAGGCCGATGATCTCCTGGACAACAGACCAGTGGCGCAGAGACGAAGGGAGGTCCACGCAGAAGTTCAGGGGTGCAGCCGTAGAGAACGTGGGCAAAGAGAGACCGTCTCACGCCTCTGCTCCTCAGCTACCGTTGAACGATGAGTTTCCCGGCCAATGCACCAAATGATACCGGAGAAACTGACGGAAGCCAAGCACAGAGAGATGGACACAGGTTTCTTCAGGAAGGAAAAGATTCTTTATTCGGTTCACCGATCGGGACTCAGAGGGACTAATGTCACCAAAATACAACAGGTTCTGAGCCCCGGACAATAGTGCAGGCTCCTTATATAGGCATATAACTCCTCCCATATTAAGCTCCACCCGCACATTCTCTTAACCAATCAAAACAAATAAGAATTAACTTCCTGCTTGACCGCATGGCTTGTCCAGCACAATGGAGGAGGGGAATACTACATCCTGTATTCTCGCACATGCTCCGTACACTACTGATCGTATCTTGCCACGTGCAACCAACCGACCGATACGTCAGCATATGCATGTACACATGCCACGTGGTAATCTCGGCCTGCTAAATTTATTTTTACCGAGATTCCACCACAGTATATGTATGGGGGTGGGACAGTGTATATATATGGGTGGGCAGTGTATATATAGGGGGGCAGTGTATGTATATGGGTGGGCAGTGTATGTGTATATGGTGGGGCAGTATATATATGGGTGGGGCAGTGTATATATATGGGTGGGCAGTGTATATATAGGGGGGCAGTGTATATGGGGGCAGTGTATGTATATGGGTGGGCAGTGTATGTGTATATGGTGGGGAAGTATATATATGGGTTGGCAGTGTATATATGGGGGGACAGTGTGTGTATATGGGTGGGCAGTGTGTGTAGCGGACTGGACCCTGCACCAGAGTCTGCCCCAGTTTCCTGGAGGGGACTGCTTGCTCGCCTCCTGCCCTGTGATTATGGTCCCTGGGAGATATGGCCCTTCAAGTACAATATTTGGGCATAATGGATTATGTATGACCTTACTGACCCTTTAAAGAACTGCATTTGGACATATTGTACTTTATTGTACTGTGCTGGCCTTTTAACAACAGTGAAGGGAAATACTGAAACTTTTTGGACACTTCCTCTTCCCCTCCCCCGGATCCATTGTTCTTCAGCAGGGTGTTGTTCCAGGGACACTGCCAAACCATTGGGAACTGGTTTGAAAAGGAAAAGCCATGCTGGCAGGGGTTTTTAAAAGATACTTTACTAACTTTTGAGCCCCTGATCTGATTCATGCCATGTTTTAATATGTTGTTCCCCTTAATGGATTGATTATGGATATGTATTTTTATGTGAATGTGATGCATGGTTTTAGAGTTATGAAAGTTGGGTAGAAAGTATGTTTTAACTGTATGTATAATTGAGTTTCCTCTCAGGATAAGGGGAGGAAATATGTGGGATGTAACTGTGATGTGATTGGTTGTTTTATACCTCCCTGTGGGCGGACCTGTATTTGCAACAACTGTAATAAAAACCAGGCTGGGTGTGCCAGCACCAGAGTTCCTGTTTTAACCCTCAAAGTGAAGTGTCGTCTCATTATTGGGGGAGGATGTATTACATTCTGTTCCAGTTTGACTGCTAGGAGTGCAAACCTATTCGTATGGTTCCTATTCAACTGTCTACAGCATTCATATGCTAGAGAGGATTCCTATGCTTCTCAAATCCGGTGGTTGTGGTGTCTGCTGCAGTGCTTGAAGTCCTCAGGAAACGCTAGGAGCATCCGTCAGCGGAAGGTACCCGGTCGGGGTGCCAGGCGATCCGTTACAGTGTGTGTATATGGGGGGGCAGTGTATGTGTATATTGGGGGGCAGTGTATGTGTATATGGGGGGCAGTGTATATATGGGTGGGCAGTGTATATATGGGGGGACAGTGTGTGTATATGGGTGGGCAGTGTGTATATATGGGTGGGCAGTGTGTGTATATTGGGGGGCAGTGTATATATGGGTTGGCAGTGTATATATATGGGGGGTAGTGATGTCGCGAACACTACATTTTCGGTTCGCGAACGGGAACTTCCGCAAACGTTCGCGAAGCGGGCGAACCGCCATTGACTTCAATGGGCAGGCGAATTTTAAAACCCACAGGGACTGTTTCTGGCCACAAAAGTGATGGAAAAGTTGTTTCAAGGGACTAACACCTGGACTGTGGCATGCCGGAGGGGGATCCATGGCAAAACTCCCATGGAAAATTGCACAGTTGATGCAGAGTCTGGTTTTAATACATAAAGGGCAGAAATCACCTAACATTCCTAAATCACAATGGATATGGATTGACACCTGACATATGGACATCTTGACATATGGATTGACACCTGTCCTCAGAGCCCCTGATACACACTGACACAGAGCAGAATAGAGACTGTTACCCCTACATAGGGTCACTTGGCAGATATGGCGTAATTGTGGGAGGAGGATGACTTTCACCTCTTCCCCTGTTAGATTCCCGTTGTGCTGTGACATCACCCTTATACGCTGTGTAAAGCATACTTTTTAATTTATTTTGCAAATGCTGCATCCTTTCCGACTTGTAATTCGGTAACATTTCCGCTACTGTCTGCTTATACCGGGGGTCTAGTAGCGTGGACACCCAACACAGGTCGTTCTCCTTCAGCCTTTTTATACGAGGATCCCTCAACAGGCACGACAGCATGAAAGACCCCCATTTTCACAAGGTTGGATGCCGAGCTACTCATTTCCCGTTCCTCCTCCTCACACAGAGCAGAATAGGGACTGTTCCCCCTACATAGGGTCACTTGGCAGATATGGATTGACACCTGTCCTCAAAGCCCCTGATACACACTGACACAGAGCAGAATAGGGACTGTTCCCCCTACATAGGGTCACTTGGCAGATATGGATTGACACCTGTCCTAAGGATCCCTGCATTGGGGAACATTGTCGCCCAAACTAATTTATATGCCCATCAATTCCGAGCTACAAATCCGGACTCTTTTTTGGCAAAGATACACACTGTGCCAGAATTTAAAAGATTCTGGGCATTGACTATGCTGATGGGCATCATAAAGAAGCCCTCCATCCGCTCCTACTGGAGCAGTAGCCCCATCTGCTCTACCCCCATTTACTCCCAATGTATGTCGAGGAAGAGGTATGAAATGATTCTGGATTTCATGCACTTCAGCGACAACAGCCTGTGTCCCCCTAGGGAGCATCCCCAGTTTGACAGGCTGTATAAAATCCGCCCCCTGATTACCCACTTTGCTGCCAGGTTTGCAGAGGCTTATACACCTGGAAGGAATATATGCGTGGATGAATCCCTGATGAAGTATAAGGGAAGGCTGGGATTCAAGCAGTATGTTCCTTCCAAGCGCTCTAGGTATGGTGTAAAGATGTATAAGCTCTGTGATAGCGAGACTGGGTATACTCAGGCCTTCCGGGTGTACGAGGGAAAGGATAGCCACCTTGACCCTCCAGGTTGCCCAGAACATATGGGAACCAGTGGCAAGATTGTCTGGGACCTGATATTCCCCCTGATGAACAAAGGGTACCACTTGTATACTGACAATTTTTATACAAGTGTCCCTTTGTTCAAGCTACTGTACTGTTTTGATACAGTTGCTTGCGGCACAATTAAAAAGAACAGCACAGGTTTCCCAGGACAACTTGCACGCACCCGGCTACGAAGGGGGGAGACCTCAGCTCTGCGCCAAGAGGAGCTGTTGGCAGTTAAGTACAGAGACAAGAAGGACGTCCTGTAAGCCTGTGTACTTATGCACAAAGCGTTGTACGATCAGATTACACACGTGTACCATGCACGGCACATGTGTCAACTTGCCCAACTTCAATGCCGCCAACAAATTTGTTCCGTTGTCACAAGCCACTTTGCCGATCTCCAGTTGCTGCGGAGTCAGCCACTTTTCCACCCGTGCGTTCAGGGCGGACAGGAGTGCTTGTCCGGTGTGACTCTCTGCTTTCAAGCAAGTCAAACACAAGACGGCGTGACACTGCCGTTTCCGTAATGTGGAATAGTACCTGGGGAGGTGGGGGGGTGCCGTTGATGTGGAGCAAGACGCAGCAGCAGAAGAGGACTCAGCTGAGGAGGTTATGGAAGAGGATGGAGTAGGAGGAGTAGAGGAGGTGGCAGCAGGCCTTACAGCAGAGATCAGATGAGTCATTCAGGACTGTAGTGGACACTGAATACCCTAGCCTACCTATACATTTCCCTATCTAATCAGCAGCAGCTACACTTTCCCTCCACTCACTAAGCATGCAGCTTCAGAATGAATCTAAAATGGATGCTGGGAGGGAGATGGGAGGGTCTGCTAGGGAGGGTGTGCTGCTGATTGGCTGGAATGTGTCTGCTGACCGTGAGGCACAGGATCAAAGTTTGCTCAATGATGACGAATAGGGGGGGGATCGAACCGCCCATGTGTTCGCCCGCGGCGGCGAACGCGAACACGCTATGTTCGCCTGAAACTATTCGCCAGCGAACAGTTCGGTACATCACTAATGGGGGGCAGTGTGTGTATATTAGGGGGGCAGTGTATGTGTATATGGGGAGGCAGTGTATATATGGGTGGGCAGTGTATATATGGGTGGGCAGTGTATATATGGGGGGGGGGCAGTGTGTGTATATGGGGGGGGCAGTGTGTGTATATATATATATATATATATATATATATATATATATAGGGGGCAGTGTGTGTTTATGGGGGGCAGTGTATATATAGGGGGCAGTGTGTATATATAGGGGTGGGCAGTGTATATATGGGGGCAGTGTGTATATGGGGGGCAGTGTATATATTGGGGGGCAGTGTATGTGTATATGGGGGGCAGTGTATATATGGGGGGCAGTGTGTGTATATGGGGGGCAGTGAATATAGGGGGGAGCAGTGTATGTGTATATATGGGTGGGCAGTGTATATATGGGTGGGCAGTGTATATATATGGGGGGCAGTGTGTGTATATGGGGGGCAGTGTGTGTATATGGGGGCAGTGTGTGTATAGGGGGGGCAGTGTGTGTATAGGGGGGCAGTGTGTGTATAGGGGGGCAGTGTGTGTATATTGGGGGGGCAGTGTATATATGGGGGCAGTGTGTGTATATTGGGGGGCAGTGTATGTGTATATGGGTGGGCAGTGTATATATGGGGGGCAGTGTATGTATGGGGGGCAGTGTATATATAGGGGTGGGCAGTGTATATATAGGGGTGGGCAGTGTATATATAGGGGTGGGCAGTGTATATATAGGGGTGGGCAGTGTGTATATTGGGGGGCTGTGTATATATGGGGGGCAGTGTATATATATGGGGCAGTTTGTGTATATGGGGGGCAATTTGTGTATATGGGGGGGCAGTGTATATATGGGTGGGCAGTGTATATATGGGGGGTCAGTGTATATATGGGGGGTCAGTGTATTAATGGGGGGTCAGTGTATATATAGGGGTGGGCAGTGTATATATGGGGGGGCAGTGTGTGTATATTGGGGCAGTGTATATATGGGGGGCAGTGTGTGTATAGGGGGGCAGTGTGTGTATATGGGGGGCAGTGTGTGTATATGGGGGGCAGTATATATATATATATATATATATATATATATATATATATATGGGTGGGCAGTGTATATATATATGGGTGGGCAGTGTGTGTATATGGGGGGCAGTGTATAAATATATTGGGGGGGGCAGTGTATGTGTATATGGGGGGCAGTGTATATATGGGTGGGCAGTCTGCACTCCACCCAAAACAAAATAGTATAATGCCCGGTGCTAAATCCAAACATAGAAATATAAAGCAAAGTGAAGATGGAAAGCACTCCAAGGACTTCTTTAAAATATGACCTTTATTCGATCCAAAATAAAACGGACCGTTTTATTTTGGATCGAATAAAGGTCATATTTTAAAGAAGTCCTTGGAGTGCTTTCCATCTTCACTTTGAGATATATATATATATATATATATATATATATATATATATATAAATGCAGCAATAAGGGAAGCACTCACCGGTCTTCATAAAAAGTCCTTTAGTATTTTATTTTCAAATTTTCAAATACCGATCGACGTTTCGACCCCTCAGGGTCTTCCTCAAGATCCAAGATCTTGAGGAAGACCCTGAGGGGTCGAAACGTCGATCGGTATTTGAAAATTTGAAAATAAAATACTAAAGGACTTTTTATGAAGACCGGTGAGTGCTTCCCTTATTGCTGCATTTATATTCTCTACACGTGGGATAGCACCAAGGCATCTATTATTTGATTTTTGAGATAGGGTGAGTGCCAAGCATATCTGTTTTTTGTATATATATATATATATATATATATATATATATATGGGTGGGCAGTGTATATATAGCGGGGCAGTGTGTGTATATTGGGGGCAGTGTATATATATATGGGTGGGCAGTGTATATATATATATATATATATGGGTGGGCAGTGTATATATGGGGGGCAGTGTATGTATATATGGGGGGCAGTGTATATAGGGGTGGGCAGTCTATATATATATATATATATATATATATATGGGTGGGCAGTGTATATATAGCGGGGCAATGTGTGTATATTGGGGGGCAGTGTATGTGTATATAGTGGGGCAGTGTATGTATGGGGCAGTGTATATATAGGGGTGGGCAGTGTATATATGGGGGTGGGCAGTGTATGTGTATATGGGGGGCAGTGTATATATGGGTGGGCTGTGTATATATTGGGGGGCAGTGTATATATAGGGGGGCAGTGTATATATAGGGGGGCAGTGTGTGTATATGGGGGCAGTGTATATATAGGGGTGGGCAGTGTATATATGGGGGCAGTGTGTGTATATGGGGGCAGTCTATATATATGGGTGGGCAGTGTATATATGGGTGGGCAGTGTATATATGGGTGGGCAGTGTATATATGGGGGGTCAGTGTGTGTATATGTGAGGCAGTCTATATATATGCGTGGGCAGTGTATATATATGGGTGGGCAGTGTGTGTATAGGGGTGGGCAGTGTATATATGGGGGCAGTGTATGTATATATGGGTGGGCAGTGTATATATGGGGGGTCAGTGTGTGTAAATGGGGGGCAGTCTATATATATGGGTGGGCAGTGTATATATGGGTGGGCAGTGTGTGTATATGGGGGGCAGTGTGTGTATATGGGGGGCAGTGTGTGTATATGGGGGGCAGTGTGTGTATATGGGGGGCAGTGTATATATAGGGGTGGGCAGTGTGTGTATATATAGAGGGCAGTGTATATATAGGGGGCAGTGTGTGTATATTGGGGGGGCAGTGTATGTGTATATGGGGGGCAGTGTATATATTGGGGGCAGTGTATATATGGGGGTCAGTCTATATATATGGGTGGGCAGTGTATATATATCGGTGGGTGTAGCGGATTGGTACCGGGCTGTCCCACGACATGTATGAGAATAAGTGTATTTGGTCATATGGCTGGTTTAATGTGTATGTACATGTATAGAAAGCATGGTATCCGGGTATAATGACAGTTAAATGTATGTAAAGAATTGTATTCCTCTAGTTGTTCGGTAGAATCATTCAAATAAAACAAGGGAATGAAACTACCGAACAACCAGACCACCCAGGAATGAGTGTGCCTCCAATTACCGTTTGCAACAATGTTGCAAACAGGTAATTGGCAATCAGTGCAGTGTGGTCTTTGTCCTCTGGGTGGCCGCCATTCGGGAAACAAACACGTGGCGGCGGCCATCTTAAACTACCGAACAGCGGTGTTTTGCCGTCGAGTGTCTGTTGGGGTTAATTCAGCTATACACGAAACTCTCTTAGTTAGATGGATATTTTGCTAGAGCCACACCCTCTGTGATAGACAGGATCCCGGGAATCAGTCAAGAAGACAAGAGATGTGTTCTATAACCAATTCAAAGTTTATTATACAGTCATATGCATTTATACCCCACTCTCATGTCGGTGGGGGCCATGAGCATTAGTGACATAATTTGTTTTTCACAAGTTATAAACAGCTGTTTCTAGTTATAATCTTTCGCAATATAACGCAATACATATTTGATTAAAACCAGATATTTACAAAATACCGATATCTTGGACAATTAACAAGAACATTTCGAAATCAGTACTTTTCCCGTAACTAGGATTTTATATAAATCCTATTTCCGAGAATATGAGATAAAATGCCAAACTTAATCTTGGTTCAAATTAACCCTTATATGAACAGCTAGGATAGATATCAAAATGGATATTTGCACCTACAATTCCCCTCTTAGATCATATCATGATCTATCTTACGGTAAATATCCATGAGTGGCCTGCGGCAGAGAAACAAGAGGAGGTATATTCAGACGTGCTAATCACGTCTGCGGGACTTTCATTATTTCTTCACCTCGATTTCCCCCATTTGCTCTGTGCCATAGGTTTACCCTTAAAGAGGAGTTCGAGCTGTTGATTTCAGCTTTTTCAATTATCTGTTGAACTAAAATCGGACACTTGACTAGGCAAACACCGCTGAGACCTCCATACTTCCAGAAATTCGTATGGAAACTACCGAATGACCCGCCGTTCGGTAGAAAGAGCCCCATAAACGAGGGAATTCATTCAAACCCTCTCCAGGCTCTATAACACAGGCAATTCGTCTGTTTTCATTCCCTTGTTTGTGACCGACCGCAGGGCCAAAATGCATGGAACTGTTTTCGGATACTTTACCCATGCGGTCGGTCAAATCTTTGGAACCCCATATCTCACGAACCATTCATCCGAATGGGCTAATTTTTAAGTATGTTGGTCCCCCAGAATAGAGCTATCTGGGGATGTTGGATTTGTGGATGTACCCCAAGTATTTAGGGTACATCCAAAACTCGGGGAAAACTGTGTACACAATAAGGGGATTATGATGCTAGAGGAGGGGAGGAGATCTGTGGGAGGTTACTACTTAGAGATTGGATAATGTCTTAAGTGATAGAACCTCCTCCCTTGCATGGGAGAGGGCTTTATAAGGAACTGTGGAATAAAGCTTGTCAGTCTACTCCTGAAACTGTGTGTCGTCCAGTTATTGGGATTGAGATGGGGATACTGCTGTATTACTTTACCTGCTGGAAACCTTGCCTATGGACTTAACATCACCTTGTTCCTGAGCCTCACTGGAATCTCTAGTGGAGAATAGCTGTGCAAGATCGGCTCTCCGCTACATTGGTTGGCAGCGCTGGGATTCAAACTCACAGAGGAACAAGCGTAAATGGAGTACGGATGGAGATTGATTTTTCTGCGCTAAAACGCTCCACGCTAAAGGACCTCCTAGAGGCAAGGGGTATACAAGCCAGCAATAAGAAGAAAGCAGTACTTGTTACAGAACTCATGGCAGAGTACAGAATGGAGGGCGATTCAGTTCCGGCACAGAGGGAGCCGGGAGGAACACCACAAGGATCGGAATTCCAGAGGCAGGTTCAGTTCAGGCTATCCTTTTATGGGGAAAACCCCCCAACAGAAATTGTTACCAGGACAATGGCCGAGGTACAAGAATTCATCCTAAGGACACAGGCACCAGAACAAAGCTCTGCAATTAATGTGCCACAGGAAGGTAAGCCTAAAATACCATACCAGGCTTTTAAAACATATGTGGAGGCAGAGGAAGATATAGACGCTTTCCTGCAAGACTTTGAAAGACTGTGTGCACTGCATAAAATTAACGCAGAGGACTGGGTACCTATTTTGGCCGGAAGGTTAACCGGGAGGGCAGCAGAGGCATATCGGACTGTACCTAATGACGAAATAAGGAATTACAGTAAAGTGAAAGAAATTATACTCGCCAGGTATGCTATAACACCCGAGGCATACCGGCGGAGGTTCCGGGATCTAAAGAAAACAGAGAAGGACTCGCACGCAGAGTGGGCATGCCGATTACAGGGGGCAGCGCTCGGGTGGGTGCAAGCTAGCAAGGCACGTTCTATGGAGGATGTAATACAAATGTTGCTGATGGAGCAGTTCTATGAGGGAGTAACCAATGAGGTCCAGGAATGGGTAAGGGACAGAAACCCTACTTCCCTTACCGAGGCGGCTAGGAAAGCGGATGACTACCTGGATGCACACAGGTCACAAAAACCTGCAGCTCCAAAAGCAACCTTTAAAACATTCGGGGGAAACAACTACACCCCAGCTCCACCGAGACCGCTACCACCACCTCCACCACCCGCTGCACAGCCCCGGTTCCGACAACCCACCGCTGGCCCCTGTCATCACTGCCAGAAGTGGGGACATTATAAAAGGGAATGCCCACAGCTACGGGACCGTTCCACCTGGATTCGTCCAGGCCCACCTCCACCCAGGGCGGCCGCAGCCCACCACTACCAGGACCTAGTCACCACCCCATATGGTTCCGCAGTCCCCATTACTACTGTGGAACAATGGGAGGTACTGCACGAGGCAGATCCGGTCCAGGCCAATGTGGATAATCTACGGCACCATCGACAGACGGTATATCTGAATGGTACAGCAGTCCGGGGATTACGAGATTCGGGAGCCACCATCACTTTGGTACAGAGCCACCTGATTTCAGATCAGGCAAAACTGAACAAAACTGTCGCCGTCCGGGTAGCTGGGGGAGCAGTGTACCGGCTACCTACAGCAAGGGTACATTTACATTGGGGAGCGGGGGCAGGGGAAGTGGAGGTGGGGTTGATGCCACATTTACCGGCGGAGGTTTTATTGGGGAACGATCTGGGGAGGCTCACTTCTGCTTTTGAGCCCCAGTCACCCACCACAGGAGAGGTCAACCCTGTAGTCACCCGACAACAGGCCCGCACCCAGGACCACAACACACTGCCGGAGGTCCAGGTAAGCAACCCTACCCCCCCTCTAGAATGTGTCCCCTGGGCTCCACCTAATGAATTTGTAGCTGAAGTCGCAACAGACCCCACGCTTCAGGTGTATAGGGACAAGGTTGGCACGGGTTCCCCCGGGGCGGAGGGAGAGAAGTTTATCTGGGATAAACAACTTTTATACAGGGAAACAACCAAACAGATTACGGGGTTAGACCCGATAGCGAGGAGACAATTAGTGGTACCACAGCGGTACCGGGCTGAATTACTCCGGATAGCGCATGATATTCCGCTATCCGGACATCTAGGGGTTAGTCGCACCAGGTACAGACTAACCCAGAGTTTCTTCTGGCCAGGGATTAGCCAGGAAGTACGCAGATATTGCACGACATGCGATACCTGCCAGAGAGTGGGAAAAAGGGGGGATCGCAGGAAGGCTAAACTTCACCCCTTACCCATAATAGAGGAACCTTTTAGCCGAATAGCGGTGGATCTGATAGGCCCCCTCAATAAAGTTAGCCCGTCAGGAAAACGGTATATTTTAACGGTCGTAGATTATGCCACCAGGTATCCAGAAGCAGTGGCTCTGACCAACATCCACGCTGAGACGGTCGCGGATGCCCTCATGCGGATATTCTCCCGGATGGGATTACCCAGGGAGATTATCTCGGATCAGGGTACCCAGTTTACCGCAGAATTCACCCAACACCTCTGGAGGATCTGTGGCATTAAGCCTATTATCAGCGCCCCTTACCACCCCCAGACGAACGGGCTCTGCGAACGATTCAATGGTACCTTGAAGCAGATGCTCCGAACCTTCGCAGAGACCCACAAGGACTGGGAACGATTCCTGCCGCACCTCCTATTTGCATACCGGGAGGTGCCGCAGGAATCCACAGGGTTCTCCCCGTTTGAATTATTGTTTGGAAGGAGGGTCCGAGGCCCATTGGATCTTATTAGAGAGCATTGGGAGGGAGACCGGAGCACAGATGGCACTCCCATCCTACCATATGTGTTGGCCTTTCGGGACCGCCTAGAAGCGTTGACCAAGACGGTACGGGAAAACCTTCAGGAGGCCCAGACCCGCCAGCGTACATGGTATGATCGGGGAGCCAGGGACCGTAGCTTTCAGGTCGGGCAGAAGGTACTAATTTTAAAACCTGTCCGACATGATAAGTTACAGGCCGCCTGGCAGGGCCCATATAAGGTGGTGGAGCAAAGATGCGATACCACCTATATTATCGGCCCCTGCACAGGGACTGGGGGGCGACGCATGCTCCATGTGAACATGCTGAAGCCCTACCACGAGCGTACTGAGGAGGTAACCGCCATCTGTGCCCCTAACACGGAAGAGTTTGACAGCTTACCCCTCCCCGATTTGCTGGGGGATGGGCAGCTGTCCGGAGATTTAGGGGAGGTTACGCTGGGAGATCGGCTGAGCCCACAGGAGCGGATCGAGGTACAGCAACTATTGGAAGAGAAACGCGACACGTTCTCTAATGTACCTGGATACACGCCTCTGGCAACTCACCGGGTCGAGACCCCAGGGCAACTACCCATGCGCCAGACGCCATACCGCATTCCAGAAGCGGTACGGGCAAACATGCGTAAGGAGATCGACGAAATGCTCCAACTGGGGGTGATTGAACCCTCAGACAGTCCTTGGGCATATCTCCTGTAGTCCTCGTACCAAAGCGAGACGGTACGACCCGCTTCTGCGTGGACTATAGGAGATTGAATGAGAAGACTGTATCTGACGCCTATCCGATGCCCCGGATAGACGAGTTACTGGACAGAATGGCCAGGGGCCAATACCTCACCACTATTGACTTGTGTAAAGGGTATTGGCAAATCCCCCTGGCCCCAGACGCCATCCCGAAGTCGGCCTTTGTCACCCCATTTGGCTTGTACCAGTTTAAGGTCATGCCATTTGGGATGAAAAACGCCCCAGCCACCTTCCAAAGGATGGTGGATCGACTCCTAGATGGATTCCAGGACTATACATGTGCCTACCTGGACGATATTGCTATTTTTAGCAATACGTGGCAGGAACACTTAGCTCACATCGGAGCTGTACTAGATAGGATAAGGGAAGCAGGTCTGACCTTGAAGCCGGCCAAGTGTAGTATCGGCATGGCTGAGGTACAATACCTGGGACATAGAGTAGGGTGCGGTAAACAAAAACCCGAACCCGCCAAAGTAGAGGCTGTAGCCCAGTGGCCCACCCCTAGGACTAAGACCCAGGTTTTAGCGTTTCTAGGGACAGCAGGGTATTACCGGAAGTTTGTTCCCAATTATAGCGCCCTGGCCAAACCCCTCACTGACCTGACCCGTAAGAACCTTCCCCGCCAAGTAAACTGGACCTCGGAGTGTGAGCAGGCATTCCAACAATTGAAAAATGCACTGATAAATGCCCCTGTCTTGGCAGCTCCCAATCCAACTAAACATTTTCTTGTTCACACAGACGCTTCTATGTTTGGATTGGGGGCAGTACTGAGTCAAGTCGGGGCCGATGGCGGGGAACATCCAGTGGCTTACATCAGTCGCAAACTGTTACCTCGAGAAGTAAGCTACGCCGCCATCGAAAAGGAATGCCTGGCTGTGGTGTGGGCCCTAAAGAAGCTACAACCCTATTTATATGGACAGCCCTTTTCCTTGCTCACGGATCACAACTCGTTAGTCTGGCTGAACCGGGTGGCTGGAGA
This sequence comes from Pelobates fuscus, assembly GCF_036172605.1. Taxonomy (NCBI): domain Eukaryota; kingdom Metazoa; phylum Chordata; class Amphibia; order Anura; family Pelobatidae; genus Pelobates; species Pelobates fuscus. The sequence goes on from NC_086320.1 coordinate 379,669,762, forward strand.
CAACGCCAGGCTGCTGCGCTGGAGTTTGGCGCTACAGCCTTTTGACTTTAATATCCAGTACCGGCCGGGTAAGCAGAATGGAAATGCTGACGGGTTGTCAAGACAAACTGACTTAGAGAAATGATCCGTGAGCACCCGGACATCCCCAAGCCGATCCGTGTTGGATCAGACTGTGTATGCCGGCTTGTGGGCAAGGGGGAGCAGTGTAGCGGATTGGTACCGGGCTGTCCCACGACATGTATGAGAATAAGTGTATTTGGTCATATGGCTGGTTTAATGTGTATGTACATGTATAGATAGCATGGTATCCGGGTATAATGACAGTTAAATGTATGTAAAGAATTGTATTCCTCTAGTTGTTCGGTAGAATCATTCAAATAAAACAAGGGAATGAAACTACCGAACAACCAGACCACCCAGGAATGAGTGTGCCTCCAATTACCGTTTGCAACAATGTTGCAAACAGGTAATTGGCAATCAGTGCAGTGTGGTCTTTGTCCTCTGGGTGGCCGCCATTCGGGAAACAAACACGTGGCGGCGGCCATCTTAAACTACCGAACAGCGGTGTTTTGCCGTCGAGTGTCTGGAACTAAAATCGGACACTTGACTAGGCAAACACCGCTGAGACCTCCATACTTCCAGAAATTCGTATGGAAACTACCGAATGACCCGCCGTTCGGTAGAAAGAGCCCCATAAACAAGGGAATTCATTCAAACCCTCTCCAGGCTCTATAACACAGGCAATTCGCCTGTTTTCATTCCCTTGTTTGTGACCGACCGCAGGGCCAAAATGCATGGAACTGTTTTCGGATACTTTACCCATGCGGTCGGTCAAATCTTTGGAACCCCATATCTCACGAACCATTCATCCGAATGGGCTAATTTTTAAGTATGTTGGTCCCCCAGAATAGAGCTATCTGGGGATGTTGGATTTGTGGATGTACCCCAAGTATTTAGGGTACATCCAAAACTCGGGGAAAACTGTGTACACAATAAAGGGATTATGATGCTAGAGGAGGGGAGGAGATCTGTGGGAGGTTACTACTTAGAGATTGGATAATGTCTTTGTGGCGAAACCAGCTTCGCCACTGTGAACTGGAGAGGCCTGGTTGCTAGCCTCCTGCCCTGCGACTATGGCCCCTGGACATATTGCACTTTAAAGACTATATTTGGGCATGTACGAATTTGTATGGCTGCTACTGGCTCTTTAAAATCAGCAATGGACATTTTGGGACTACTGTCCCTTTAAGACTGTGGAGCGTAGTACAGTAATCCTGCCTTTAATATTTTAATGTCATGTATGTATTTTTGTATGCAGTTAACCTGGGTTATATATGTGTACAGCATTCATCTGATTGTTCGGTAGGATCACTCCATTCATTGTATGGGGGAAACTACCGAACAACCAGACCACCCAGGACTAAGTGTGCCTCCAATTACCGTTTGCAACAATGTTGCAAACAGGTAATTGGCAATCATGTAATGTGTTCTGTGTCCTCTGGGTGGCCGCCATTCAGGAAACAACCACGTGGCGGCGGCCATCTTTAACTGCCGAACAGCGGTGTTTTGCCGTCGAGTGTCTGGAACTGAAATCGGACACTCGACTAGGCAAACACCGCTGAGACCTCCAGACTTCCAGGATTTCGTATAGAAACTACCGAATGACCCGTCGTTCGGTAGAAAGAAACATACGAACTAGGGGATTCATGCGAATTCCCCTTAGTCTCTATAACCCAAGTAATTCGCCTGTTTTCATTCCCTTGTTTGTGACCGACCGCAGGGCCAAAATGCATGGAACTGTTTTCGGATACTTTACCCATGCGGTCGGTCAAATCTTTGGAACCCCATATCTCCCGAACCGTTTATCCGAATGGGCTGATTCTTGCATATGTTGTCCCCCTGAATAAGGGCTATCAGGGGATACCTGTTTTGGAGGTGTATCATATGTATTTGGGGTACATCCAGGAATTGGGGAAAAAGGTGTACAGTATAATTGTGTTAAGTGTTAATCTAAGGGGAGGAAATGTGTGGGAGGTACATCCATGTGATTGGTTAATTTCATCCTCCCCCTGGGAGTGTCCTGTATGTACTTGTTGGTAATAAAAGGCAGACTGGGTGTCCCAGTCTGGAGTTCCTGCTTAACCCTCAAAATGAAGTGTCGTCTCGTTCTTGGGGGGGATTGGATTGTAAGCTGACTGCCAAGAGTGTAAGCCGATTGTATGCTTTTCTTGTTCAGCTGTTCCAGTTCGGAGTGTTATTTCGTATCCAGCTCGTGAGTTCTGATGTTCTGCAGTAGCTGTGCCTGTCTATGGAAAAAGGGATTATCGCCTAAACGCATTTTTCCCCTTGTATGCTGAAACGGTCCGTTACAATTGGTGGCAGCGGTGGGATCGTTCCTACAACCAGAGGGACAGCTACAGACAACACCATTTTTTGGATTACAAATTGAGGGCAACGCTAGTATCCGTACAGCGACCCTATCTACAAAGGAACTCAGAAAATGGAGGAGAAGTTTCAAGTTAAATTGGACGAGTACGTCTGGGAGTCTAGAGCAATGTCAGAAAAGGACCTGTTGATGTACAGAGAGACTGTCAGACTCGAATTGTGGGACGAAGCCCTAGAGGAAGTACAGTATTCACGAGGGGATCAACGCCGCAGCAGAAGGCAACGAATTCTGGCTAGAATGGCAGAGCGGATGCCCCTCCTGGGAAAACAGACCACAGAAAAGTGGGTGACTAGACTCGAGATTCTAGTATACGCAGAACTGGTGCTCGACGACGCATACCAGGCGCTACAGTGGTACGCGGCTCAGTGTGTCCCCAGGATGGCAGAGTATGAGTTCCCAGAAGGCGGAGATTACACTGGCCCCGGTCTATTTTGGAATAATAGTGGTGACGAGGACTTTGGGGAAGATACCGACTATCGATTTTGGGACCTGTACGGCATCCGAGAGAACATGCTGGGTCTCTTTGGCGCTATTGACCTCGAGGCAGACCTACGATATTTAGTTACCCAGGAATGGAACCTGGAGGGGGATTACCGGCGACTCATCAATGAGGCCTGGGAAGAGACAACCGGTCCTCCCGCCCAACAGCAACCAGCAGTGCCCGAGGTAGCAGAGCTCCTAGACTGGTCCTGTGAGCAACCCCAGGGAGATGAAGGTGTCGCCCTTCCTCCCCAGCGGCAGTGGGTAACCCAGGGAGATGAAGGTGTCGTCCTTCCTCCCCAGCGGCAGTGTGTACCCCAGGGAGATGAAGGTGTCGTCCTTCCTCCCCAGCGGCAGTGTGTACCCCAGGGAGATGAAGGTGTCGTCCTTCCTCCCCAGCGGCAGGCTGAGTTACAGGGGGCAGAGGTTGTTGTTCCTGCCCCCCAGCAGCAAAGTGATGTGCCAGGAAGGCAGTGTGAAGTGAAGGGAGAGGAGAGCAGCGTCCTCCCTCCCCAGCGGCAGTGTGTACCCCAGGGAGATGAAGGTGTCGTCCTTCCTCCCCAGCGGCAGGCTGAGTTACAGGGGGCAGAGGTTGTTGTTCCTGCCCCCCAGCAGCAAAGTGATGTGCCAGGAAGGCAGTGTGAAGTGAAGGGAGAGGAGAGCAGCGTCCTCCCTCCCCAGCGGCAGTGTGTACCCCAGGGAGATGAAGGTGTCGTCCTTCCTCCCCAGCGGCAGGCTGAGTTACAGGGGGCAGAGGTTGTTGTTCCTGCCCCCCAGCAGCAAAGTTATGTGCCAGGAAGGCAGTGTGAAGTAAAGGGAGAGGAGAGCAGTGTCCTCCCTCCCCAGCGGCAGTGTGTGTTTCAGGGAGCAGAAGGTGCAGTCCTTCCTCCCCAGCGGCAGTTTGCCATCCAGAGAGAGGAGCTTGTTACACCCTCTCTCCCACGGCAACCTAACCCACCAAGGGGAGATGTTAAGCCCCACAACTGTGCAGATGGGACCGTAGTCTCTGCACCTACCGCACAAGAGATAGTGATGGTCGGTCCTGTTCCCCAGCCTCAGTGTGATGGATCCAAAGGGGAGACAGTCGGTCTCCCCCTCCGGCAGTCGAGCTGTGCACCTAAAGGGGAGACAGTCAGTCTCCAGCAACCAGGCGCCCACCAGACTACTCCCGTGGTAGTGCTGGCAACAGGACAGAGTACCGCTGGTCTCTGCCCCCTCAGCAACCCACCAAGACAGCCTACTCGTCTCCCACCCAGCAGTGGTGAGACACCAGAACTTGGACAGAATTCTTCCTCACCCAGATGTAGTAACCGGTTAGTGGGGGTGGGCTGCTCTGTTATTTCTGTTTTGTGGGTGGGTTGCTGGACTAACCAGGGCACTGACCGGCAGAAAGTCAGGTACCCTGTTAGTCTAATTGGCCAAGGGGAGAAATGTGGCGAAACCAGCTTCGCCACTGTGAACTGGAGAGGCCTGGTTGCTAGCCTCCTGCCCTGCGACTATGGCCCCTGGACATATTGCACTTTAAAGACTATATTTGGGCATGTACGAATTTGTATGGCTGCTACTGGCTCTTTAAAATCAGCAATGGACATTTTGGGACTACTGTCCCTTTAAGACTGTGGAGCGTAGTACAGTAATCCTGCCTTTAATATTTTAATGTCATGTATGTATTTTTGTATGCAGTTAACCTGGGTTATATATGTGTACAGCATTCATCTGATTGTTCGGTAGGATCACTCCATTCATTGTATGGGGGAAACTACCGAACAACCAGACCACCCAGGACTAAGTGTGCCTCCAATTACCGTTTGCAACAATGTTGCAAACAGGTAATTGGCAATCATGTAATGTGTTCTGTGTCCTCTGGGTGGCCGCCATTCAGGAAACAACCACGTGGCGGCGGCCATCTTTAACTGCCGAACAGCGGTGTTTTGCCGTCGAGTGTCTGGAACTGAAATCGGACACTCGACTAGGCAAACACCGCTGAGACCTCCAGACTTCCAGGATTTCGTATAGAAACTACCGAATGACCCGTCGTTCGGTAGAAAGAAACATACGAACTAGGGGATTCATGCGAATTCCCCTTAGTCTCTATAACCCAAGTAATTCGCCTGTTTTCATTCCCTTGTTTGTGACCGACCGCAGGGCCAAAATGCATGGAACTGTTTTCGGATACTTTACCCATGCGGTCGGTCAAATCTTTGGAACCCCATATCTCCCGAACCGTTTATCCGAATGGGCTGATTCTTGCATATGTTGTCCCCCTGAATAAGGGCTATCAGGGGATACCTGTTTTGGAGGTGTATCATATGTATTTGGGGTACATCCAGGAATTGGGGAAAAAGGTGTACAGTATAATTGTGTTAAGTGTTAATCTAAGGGGAGGAAATGTGTGGGAGGTACATCCATGTGATTGGTTAATTTCATCCTCCCCCTGGGAGTGTCCTGTATGTACTTGTTGGTAATAAAAGGCAGACTGGGTGTCCCAGTCTGGAGTTCCTGCTTAACCCTCAAAATGAAGTGTCGTCTCGTTCTTGGGGGGGATTGGATTGTAAGCTGACTGCCAAGAGTGTAAGCCGATTGTATGCTTTTCTTGTTCAGCTGTTCCAGTTCGGAGTGTTATTTCGTATCCAGCTCGTGAGTTCTGATGTTCTGCAGTAGCTGTGCCTGTCTATGGAAAAAGGGATTATCGCCTAAACGCATTTTTCCCCTTGTATGCTGAAACGGTCCGTTACAGTCTTAAGTGATAGAACCTCCTCCCTTGCATGGGAGAGGGCTTTATAAGGAACTGTGGAATAAAGCTTGTCAGTCTACTCCTGAAACTGTGTGTCGTCCAGTTATTGGGATTGCGATGGGGATACTGCTGTAATACTTTACCTGCTGGAAACCTTGCCTATGGACTTAACATCACCTTGTTCCTGAGCCTCACTGGAATCTCTAGTGGAGAATAGCTGTGCAAGATCGGCTCTCCGCTACAGTGGGCAGTGTATATATGGGGGGCAGTGTGTGTATATGGGGGCAGTGTATATATAGGGGTGGGCAGTGTGTGTATATTGGGGGCAGTAATTGTGTATATGGGGGGCAGTGTATATATATATATATATATATATATATATATATATATATATGTGTATGGTGCCGGGTGTGCATATTGGGGGGGCGGTGTATGTGTATATGGGGGGCAGTGTATATATGGGTGGGCAGTGTACATATGGGAGGGCAGTGTGTGTATATGGGGGGGGGCAGTCTATATATATATATATATATATATATATATATATATATATATATATATATATATATATATATGTGTATGGTGCCGGGTGTGCATATTGGGGGGGCGGTGTATGTGTATATGGGGGGCAGTGTATATATGGGTGGGCAGTGTACATATGGGAGGGCAGTGTGTGTATATGGGGGGGGGGCAGTCTATATATATATATATATATATATATATATATATATATATATGGGGCAGTGTGTGTATATAGGGGGCAGTGTGTGTATATTGGGGGGCAGTGTATGTGTATATAGGGGGCAGTGTATATATATATGGGTGGGCAGTGTATGTGTATATGGGGGCAGTGTATATATGGGGGGAGTGTGTGTATATTGGGGGGCAGTGTATGTGTATATGGGGGACAGTGTATATATATGCGTGGGCAGTGTGTGTATATGGGGGCAGTGTGTGTATATGGGGGGCAGTGTGTGTATATGGGGGGCAGTGTGTGTATATGGGGTCAGTGTGTGTGTATATGGGGGGCAGTGTGTATATGGGTGGGCAGTGTATATATGGGTGGGCAGTGTATATATGGGGGGCAGTCTATATATATATGGGTGGGCAGTGTATATATATATGGGTGGGCAGTGTATCTATGGGTGGGCAGTGTATATATGGGGGGCAGTCTATATATATATGGGTGGGCAGTGTATATATATATGGGTGGGCAGTGTATATATATATATGGGTGGGCAGTGTATATAGGGGTGGGCAGTGTATATATGGGGGGCAGTGTATGTGTATATGGGGGCGCAGTGTATGTGTATATGGGGCAGTGTATATATGGGTGGGCAGTGTGTGTATATGGGGGGGCAGTGTGTATATATATATATATGGGGGGGCAGTGTGTGTATATGGGGGGCAGTGTGTGTATATGGGGGGCAGTGTATATATAGGGGTTGGCAGTGTATATATGGGGGGCAGTGTATGTGTATATGGGTGGGCAGTGTATATATGGGTGGGCAGTGTATATATGGGTGGGCAGTGTGTGTATATGGGGGGGCAGTGTGTGTATATGGGGGGGCAGTGTATATATGGGTGGGCAGTGTATATATATAGGGGGCAGTGTGTGTATATGGGGGGCAGTGTGTGTATATGGGGGGCAGTGTGTGTATATGGGGGGCAGTGTGTGTATATGGGGGCAGTGTATATATAGGGGTGGGCAGTGTATATATGGGGGGCAGTGTGTGTATATTGGGGGTCAGTGTATGTGTATATGGGTGGGCAGTGTATATATGGGGGGCAGTGTAACGGAGCTCCGTGTACTCTGACCGAGTACCCTCCGTTGATGGATGCTCCTATCGCTTTCAGAGGATTCCAAGCACTGCAGATGACACAGATATTGTGTAAAAGTTATGTTTTAAACTGTATAATAAGTGGATTATCTCTCAGGCTAAGGGGAGGGGATGTGTGGGTTGTACCATATCTCGGATTGGTTATGTTATGCCTCCCCCTGGGTGTGGCCTGTATGTGTGAGATGGAAATAAAAGCCAGGCTGGATGAGCCAGTCCAGAGTTCCTGTTTTACCCTCAAAGTGAAGTGCCGTCTCATTATTGGGGGAAGGACTTATTGCATGCTGTTCCAGTTGACTGCTAGGAGTGTAAGCCTATTCGTATGGTTCCTATTCAACGGTCTACAGCATTCAGAGGCTTGAGAAGATTCATATGCTTGGGAGAATTTAAATGGTTTCTCGGATTCGGTGATTGTGGTGTCGGCTAGAGTGCTTGGAGGCCTCAGGAAGCGCTAGGAGCATCCATTAACGGAGGTACCCAGTCGGGGTGCCAGGCGATCCGTTACACAGTGTATGTGTATATGGGGGGGCAGTGTATATATATGGGTGGGCAGTGTATATATGCGTGGGCAGTGTATATATAGGGGGCAGTGTATATATGGGGGGCAGTGTATATATAGGGGGGCAGTGTGTGTATATGGGGGCAGTGTGTGTATATGGGGGGCAGTGTGTGTATATGGGGGGCAGTGCATATATAGGGGTAGGCAGTGTATATATAGGGGGCAGTGTATATATGGGTGCAGTGTATATATAGGGGCAGTGTATATATAAGGGGGCAGTGTATATATAGGGGCAGTGTATATATAAGGGGGCAGTGTGTGTATATGGGGGCAGTGTATATATAGGGGGCAGTGTGTGTATATGGGGGGGCAGTGTGTGTATACGAGGGCAGTCTATATATATATATGGGTGGGCATTGTATATATAGTGGGCAGTGTGTGTATATGGGGGGGCAGTGTGTGTATATGGGTGGGCAGTGTGTATATATAGGGGGCAGTGTGTGTATATGGGGGGCAGTCTATATATATGGGGGGGGCAGTGTGTGTATGGGGGGCAGTGTGTATAAATAGGGGAGCAGTGTGTGTATGGGCCATCTTACCTGTACAATGTGATGGTTTTCTCCCTCCATCTTCCTTTAGCAGCTGTGGGGCAGACAGGCTCCTTCTCACCCTCCATCCACGCTGTGTGTATATATGGGGGGGCAATGTATATATAGGGGTGGGCAGTGTATATATAGGGGGGCAGTGTGTGTATATGGGGGGCAGTGTATATATATGGGTGAGCAGTGTATATATGGGGGGGCAGTGTGTGTATATGGGGGGGGAGTGTGTGTATATTGGGGGGCAGTGTATATATAGGGGTGGGCAGTGTGTGTATATGGGGGGGCAGTGTGTGTATGGGAAGCAGGGGGTGTGATGTCACTTCCTGCCCCGCCTCCCATCCTCACGCGGAACGCTGAGCGCTGAGCAGGGAGAGAGAGAGGAGACCTGGCAGTGAGATCAGGTATAATGCTGCCAGGTCTCTCACTGAGTGATGGGTTGCAGGGGCCCTTCGACTCATTATCGGCCCCTACAACCTTCTTACAGCACTTTCTTTGTTTAACTTCCTTCTGCTGTGGAGATCTCTGATCTGATCTCTGATTTCCACAGCAGAAGCATGGCTGTGCTGCCGGGCCCCCTGACGGACTCGGGCCCTCGGTCCATGACTGATCTGCCTGACCTGTCAGTCTGCCCCTGTCCATAGGAAAGCATTTCTCAATGCTTTCCTATGGACGCTCTGCGCGATGGAGGCATAATATGTCTCCAGCGTCGCAGATGCGCCTCTAGTGGCTGTCCGGAAGACAGCCACTAGAGGCCGTCTTAACCCCAAATCTCTGAAACTGCTATGTTTGCATCTGAAGGGTTAAAACCTGAGGGACCTGGCACCCAGACCACTTCATTGAGCTGAAGTGGTCTGGGTGACTATAGTGTCCCTTTAACATAATTTTTATGTTACAACATATCAACCCATTATTTTTCCCATTACAAAGAAATGGTGAGAAGATAAAGTGGTTATCTCTAATATCAAGAGAAATCCACAGTATTTAGGAAGGTCGCCTAAACTGTGCTCAAACAGAAATAGGGCATAACCCTTATACAGTAATTAGCAGTCGATATCAATGTGTTCCCCACCAAAGTTAGGGAGCTCAGTGAGTGAGAGCACAGAAAAAAAAGGGGGGGGGGGGTGATTAGTGCAGGGAAAGTAGTAACATGGGAAATCTCTACCTTTATTGCCACTAGATTAACAGGGGGGGGGAGGGGGGAGAGAAATAGATGTGTTAAACACTAGGGGAGGATAGCCATTGAAATTGATAGTGTAAACAGGGATATGTGCCCATAAAGGGTCCCTAATATCCTCCTCTTGGTGGGAGAGAGGAACATGAATATGGATGCAAGGCTAAGGTTAAGTAAGTAGCTGAAATGTAGCTGGCCAAATCCAACAGAGATAGCATAGTCTAGGGAATGTACCACACACGGGCAAGGTACTAGCTAAGAATTATAACTATACACGTGGATTTAAAGTCACTCAGCCATAAGTAGGAACCATTAGCAAACCTAGATAGAGGCTGGATACAAACGCCAAATCACTAAATGTAACAACCAGGCGAACAAACTAAGTAAATCCTAACAAAGAGGCCTAGTGCAAAATCTCTCCCTGAATTACCTCGGCACCGAACGAAGCTAGTGCCTACCTGAACCAACTGACCCTGGTATAAGAAATAAATTCAATCAAATAAATAAAAAGGTGCTCATCGTGCTACCATAGTGAATTACAAGTGATAAGAGTGATATTTCGGTGGCTATCCTCCCCTAGTGTTTAACATGTTTGTTTCTTTTTTTTTCCCCCTTTAAAGGACCACTCTAGTGCCAGGAAAGCATACTCGTTTTCCTGGCACTAGAGTGCCCTGAGGGTGCCCCCACCCTCAGGGACCCCCTCCCGCCCGGCTCTGGAAAGGGGAAAGGGGTAAAAACTTACCTTTTTCCAGCGGTGGGCGGAGAGCTCTCCTCCTCCGATCCTCCTCTTCTCCTCCCTGTCGGCTGAATGCGCACGCGCAGCAAGAGCTGCGCGCGCATTCAGCCGGTCACATAGGAAAGCATTCATAATGCTTTCCTATGGACGCTGGCGTGCTCTCACTGTGAAAATCACAGTGAGAAGCACGCAAGCGCCTCTAGCGGCTGTCAATGAGACAGCCACTAGAGGACATAGGGGGAAGGCTTAACCCATTCATAAACATAGCAGTTTCTCTGAAACTGCTATGTTTATGAAAAAATGGGTTAACCCTAGAAGGACCTGGCACCCAGACCACCTCATTAAGCTGAAGTGGTCTGGGTGCCTAGAGTGGTCCTTTAAATCTAAAGAGGGAAAATAAAGGTTGGGATTTCGCTTGTTACTACTTTCCCCGTACTAATCCCCCTCCCCACCTTTTTTTTCTGTGCTCTCACTCACTGAGCTCCCTAACTTTGTTGGGGAACACATTGAGATCTACTGCTAATTACATTATTTTTTCCAATTCATATATATTGCCATTTTTGAAGAAATCGCTTGCCAACCTTTCCACCTCCACTTTCTGACAGACATTTTAGTCCCCGGTCTTAGCAGATTGTCAGTTATCTCACCCATTGCTCACTGTTTTACCACCATCCATTGCAATGTGTGAGCGGGAATATGATGTCATTTGTTAACTCTTTAATATACATTTAAAAGGAAATGGATCATCTCATGAAATAGGTTAATTTGCAACAATGTTTTTAATATAAAAGAATAATGATAATATAAATTACAAAGATAAGACAGTTTCTATCTAATTGTGTCTGCTTGTGTCCCCTCAGGTCTTTGTGTCTGCTTGTGCCTTCAGCCCCTTTCTGCCTTTGTCCCCTTAGTCCCTTTGTGTCTGCCTGCATCCACTCAGCCCCTTTCTGCCTTTGTCCCCTCAGACGCTTTCTGTCTTTATCCCCTCAGCCTCTTTGTGTCTGCTTATCCCCTTAGTCCCTTTCTGCCTCTAGCCCCTCAGTCCCTTTGTGTCTGCTTGCATCCCCTCAGCCCCTTTATGCCTTTGTCCCCTCAGCCTCTTTGTGTCTGCTTGTGCCCTCAGCCCCTTTCTGCCTTTGTGCCCTTAGTCCCTTTGTGTCTGCCTGCGTCCCCTCAGCCCCTTTCTGCCTGCATCCCCTCAGCCCCTTTCTGCCTTTGTCCCCTCAGCCCCTTTCTGCCTTAATCCCCCAAGCCTCGTTGTGTGTGCTTGTGCCCTCAGCCCCATTCTGCCTTTGTCCCCTCAGTCCCTTTGTGTCTGCCTGCGTCCTCTCAGCCCCTTTCTGCCTTTTTCCCCTCATCTAGAATTCAGGGAAAAGTACAGTATGTTTAATAGGATTATGTGTCACACTGAGGGGAGGAGATGTGTGGGAGGTAACTGTTATATTATTGGCTACTGGACTAATTATGGTGAATCCCTTCCTTGCATGGGAGAATGCTTTAAAAGAAGGTTGTGTGGATTTAAAGTCAGTTCTGCTCCTGATGCTGTGTGTCGTCCAGTCATTGGGATCTGTATGGGGATATTCAGGGATTACTTTGTTTGCTGGAATTATTACTTCTTGGTAATTTTACTACTTGTTCCTGAGCCTCACTGGGATCTTTAGTGGAGTTAACCTGTGGAATACCTGGCCTCCGCTACATTGGTCGGCAGCGCTGGGATCCAGACTCACAAAGGAACAAGGACTAATGGAATACGGATGGAGAGTGATTATGGTAAGCTAAAAGGATCCACACTAAAATACCTACTGGAAGCAAGAGGTATTGCAGCAAGCAACAAAAGAAAAGCAACTCTCATTGTAGAGGTTATGGCAGAATACCAAACCAAGGGCAGGGCAATCCCTGAACAGCAAAATTCAGCAGATGGTTCTGAACAGGAAGAATTTCAAAGGCAGCTACAATTTAGGCTGGCCTTCTATGGAGAAAATCCAACGGCTGACATTATCTCCAGGACTATGACCGAAGTGCAAGAATTTATACTACGCCAAAGACCACCACAGGCCACAGTGAGAAACACAGCAACCAATACCATGACAGAGAGTAAGACAAAAATTCCTTACCAAGCTTTTAAAAATTATGTGGAGGCAGATGAAGACATAGATGCATTCCTCCAGGATTTTGAAAGACTGTGTGCCTTGCATAAGATCAGTGCAGAAGATTTGGTTCCCATTTTGCCTGGACGTTTAACTGGGAGAGCAGCAGAAGCTTATCGTACTGTACCAGACAAGGAAATCCGGGACTACAGTAGAGTAAAAGAAATTATTCTGGCCCGGTATGTCATCACACCAGAGGCATACCGAAGGCGGTTCAGGGAATTAAAGAAAGCCGAGAAAGACTCGCATGCTGAGTGGGCTTGTAGACTATAGCGGGCGGCCCTCGGATGGGTACAAGCTAGCAAAGCACGGTCCATGGAGGACGTAATACAAATGTTGCTAATGGAACAATTTTATGATGGGGTATCAACGGAGGCTGCTAGGAAAGTAGACGACTACCTGGATGCTCGCAGGCCACAAAAAACAGTAGTCCCAAAGATCACAGTAAAATCCTTTGGGGGGCCAAACTACCCCACAGTACCACCACGACAACTACCAGCACCACCACCTGCTGTACAACCGCAATTTCGTCAGCCTAGCTCAGGGCCCTGTCATCACTGCCAGAAGTGGGGACACTACAAACGAGAATGCCCACAACTCCGAGACCGATCCTCCTGGATCCGACCAGGACCACCACCACCACCGAGAGCAGCCGCACATCACTACCAGGAGGAGACACCCGCCGCCTATGGCTCCGCAGTCCCCGTCACTACAATAGAACAGTGGGAGGTACTACATGAAGCCAACCCGCTACAAGCCAATGCAGATAATCGCCAACACCACAGGCAAGCTGTATATCTGGAAGGAAAAGCGGGGCAGGGGCTCCGAGACTCAGGAGCCACCATAACCCTGGTAAAATGCCACTTGGTCTCTGACAAGGCCAAAACCAACAGGACTGTAGCAGTCAGGGTTGCTGGGGGAGCCGTCTACCGGCTGAATACCGCAAACGTACATTTGCATTGGGGAGCGGGGTCGGGAAATGTAGAGGTGGGGTTGATTCCACAGTTACCCGCAGAGGTGGTACTGGGAAACTATTTGGGAAAGCTCACTTCTGCTTTTGAGCCCCAAACCACAACCACTGAGGAAGGACTTCCAGTGGTCACCAGGCAACAGGCCCGCACCCAGGACTACAACACACTGCCGGAGGTTCAGGTAAGAGAGCCTTCCCCTTCCCTAGACTGTGTACCCTGGGCCCCCCCTAACGAATTTGCGGCAGAGGTGATCACTGACCCTACCCTACAGGTATATAGAGATAAAGTCACCTCTGACCAACCTGGGGCGGAGGGGGAAAGATTTGTATGGGATGGACAGCTGTTATACAGGGAGTCAGACAAGCAGGTAGCTGGGTCAGACCCGATTGTTTTAAGGCAGTTAGTTGTACCACAGAGGTACCGAGCCGAATTGCTCCGGATAGCATGATATTCCACTATCCGGGCATTTGGGGGTCAGTCGTACCCGATATCGACTGACCCAGAGTTTCTTTTGGCCAGGAGGTAGCCAGGAGGTGCGTAAATATTGCAGTACATGCGATACGTGCCAGAGGGTAGGGAAGAGGGGAGTCCGGCGGAAGGCGAAGTTGCATCCGCTGCCTATAATTGAGGAACCATTTCACAGAATAGCGGTAGATATCATAGGCCCCCTTCAGAAACCTAGCCTTTCGGGCAAGAAATACATTTTAACGGTTGTGGATTACACCACCCAATATCCAGAGGCGGTGGCCCTGACAAATATACACGCTAAAACCGTGGCCAAGGCCCTGATGCAGATCTTCTCCCGGATGGGTTACCCAGGGAGATCATCTCGGATCAGGGTACTCAGTTTACCGCAGACGTCACTCAGCAGCTCTGGAGATTTTGTGACGTTAAACCTATCATTAGTGCCCCATACCATCCCCAGACCAATTGGCTCTGTGAAAGGTTCAATGGTACATTAAAACAAATGCTCCGAACCTTCGCCGAGACCAACAGGGACTGGGAGCGATTCCTGCCTCACCTCCTCTTTGCTTAACGGGAGGTGCCGCAGGAGTCAACCGTGTTTTCTCCATTTGAGATGTTATTTGGGAGGAGAGTAAAAGGGCCCCTAGACCTTATTAGAGAACATTGGGAGGAAGACCGTAGCGCAGACGTTACACCCAATGTACCATATGTGTTGGCTCTCCGAGACCGACTGGAGGCCCTAACTAAGACAGTAAAGGAAAACCTTCAGGCGGCTCAGACACGGAACGCACCTGGTATGATCGGGGCGCCAGGGACCGTAGCTTCCAGGTTGGGCAGAAAGTTTTAATTTTAAAACCTGTCTGACATGATAAGCTACAGGCCGCCTGGCAAGGCCCTTATAAAGTCGTGGAACAGAGATGTGACACCACTTATATAATTGGCCTCTGCACAGGAACTGGAGGGCGACGCATGCTCCATGTGAACATGCTGAAGCCCTACCAGGAACGCTCAGAGGAGGTGACAGCGATTTGTGCACCCAACTCCGACGAGTTTGACAGCCTTCCCACCCCAGATCTGCTGGGAGACGGTAGGCTGTCTGGGGATTTAGGAGAGGTTGTGCTGGTGGACCGGCTGAGCCCACAGGAGCGTACCGAGGTACAGCAGCTGTTGCGAGAGAAGCAAGACACCTTCTCTAATGTACCTGGATACACTCCTCTGGCCACTCACCGGGTGGAAACCCCAGGACAACTCCCCATGCACCAGACCCCATACCGCATCCCTGAAGCGGTACGGGAGAATATGCGCAAGGAGATCGATGAGATGCTCCAACTGGGGGTGATTGAGCCCTCAGATAGCCCCTGGGCTTCTCCAGTAGTCCTCGTACCAAAGTGGGACGGTACGACCCGCTTCTGCGTGGACTACCGGAGGTTGAACGAAAAGACCGTATCAGACGCCTATCCTATGCCTAGGATAGATGAACTGCTAGACCGGATGGCCAGAGGCCAATACCTCACTACTATTGATCTGTGTAAGGGGTATTGGCAGATTCCCTTGGCTCTGGACGCCATCCCTAAGTCAGCCTTTGTCACCCCATTCGGCCTGTACCACTTTAAAGTCATGCCGTTTGGGTTGAAAAACGCTCCGGCTACCTTCCAGCGGATGGTGGACCGACTCCTAGATGGGATCCAGGACTACACCTGTGCATACCTGGATGATATTGCCATTTTTAGCAATACCTGGCAGGAGCACTTGGCCCATATAGGAGCGGTTCTAGACAGGATTAGGGAGGCCGGTCTGATGGTGAAACCAGCCAAATGTAGGATAGAAATGGCCGAGGTACAATACCTGGGACATCGAGTGGGCTGTGGAAAGCAGAAACCAGAACCAGCCAAGGTAGAGGCCGTAGCCCAATGGCCTACTCCTATGACTAAGACTCAGGTGCTAGCATTCCTAGGGACAGCGGGGTACTATAGGAAGTTTGTCCCCAATTATAGCACCCTGGCCAAACCCCTTACTGACCTGACCCATAAGAACCTTCCCCGCCAAGTAACCTGGACCCCAGAGTGTGAGCAGGCATTCCAACATCTGAAAAATGCACTTAGCAATGCTCCTGTCTTGGCAGCTCCCAATCCAACTAAACGTTTTCTTGTTCACACAGACGCTTCTATGTTTGGATTGGGGGCAGTACTAAGCCAAGTCGGGGCCGATGGCGGAGAACATCCCGTGGCTTACATCAGTCGCAAGTTGTTACCCAGAGAAGTAAGCTACACCGCCATCGAAAAGGAATGCCTGGCTGTGGTGTGGGCCCTAAAGAAGTTGCAGTCGTATTTGTATGGACAGGCCTTCTCTTTGCTCACGAATCACAACCCGTTAGTATGGCTGAACCGGGTGGCTGGGGACAATGCCAGGCTGATGCGCTGGAGTTTGGCGCTGCAGCCCTTTGACTTTAATATTCAGTACCGCCCGGTTAAACAAAATGGTAACGCTGACGGGTTGTCGAGACAGACAGACTTGGAGAAATGATCCGTGAGCATCCCCGGACATCCCCAAGCCGATCCGTGTTGGATCAGACTGTGTATGCCGGCTTGTGGGCAAGGGGGAGCAGTGTAACAGATTGTATTGATGCTGTCCATAGAGATTCCCTGTATATCGGTAAAGTGTATGTAGTGTTCGTATGATGGTTCGGTAGTTTCATATGAATGAAGCTACCGAACCATCAGACCACCCCAGTGAGAAGTGTGCACCTCGTTAAGCGTTCACACTCTGCAAACTGCAGCTTAATTGTTTCATTGTATGTGCCTGTGTGGTCGCCGTTCGGCATACGAAACACGTGCGGCGGCCATCTTACGCATGAAAATCTCAGTGGTGTTTGGTCGTCGAGTGTCTGGAACTCAAATCGGACGCTCAAACAACCGAACACCGCTGAGACCTCCAGAGCTCCATAACTCACGAACGGAGAGACTAGGCAGCCCCTCGTTCAGTAAAAGCAATGTACCGAACAAGGGAATTAATACGAATGGAAGATTAGCTGTGCATGGCAGGTATTTCTATGTGTTTTAACTCCCGAAGAGAGACCGACCGCAAGGCCAGAACGCATGGAGCCAATTACACCCTCCACCTAACTCTCGAACCCCTGGTCCGATCTGGATGAATTTTGGATATGTTAGTCACCCAGATCAGGGCTACCAGGGGATACCCAAATTATTATTCTTACTACGTGTTTTGGGGTACATCTAGAATTCAGGGAAAAGTACAGTATGTTTAACAGGATTATGTGTCACACTGAGGGGGGGAGATGTGTGGGAGGTAACTGTTCTATTATTGGCTACTGCACTAATTATGGTGAATCCCTCCCTTGCATGGGAGAATGCTTTAAAAGAAGGTTGTGTGGATTAAAAGTCAGTTCTGCTCCTGATGCTGTGTGTTGTCCAGTCATTGGGATCTGTATGGGGATATCCGTGGATTACTTTGTTTGCTGGAATTATTACTTCTTGGTATTTTTACTACTTGCTCCTGAGCCTCACTGGGATCTTTAGTGGAGTTAACCTGTGGAATACCAGGCCTCCGCTACATCCCCTCAGGCTCTTTATGTCTGCTTGTGCCCTCAGCCCCTTTCTGCCTTTGTCCCCTCAGCCCCTTTGGGTCTGCCTCTGTTCCCTCAACCTCTTTGTCTTTGCTGCCTCTGCCTCTCCCCCAGCCTACTCTGTTTTTGCCACCCCAGCCTTTGTTTGTCTCTGTCCCCCCAGCCATTGTCTGCTTTGTCTTGCCCCCCAACCAGCCCTTGTCTATTTCTGCCCCCCATGTCTGTTTATGTCCTCCCCAAGCCCATGTCTGCTTCTGTCCCACATATGTTTTTGCACCAGCCCCCAGCCCTTGCCTGTTTCTGTCCCCGCATGTCTGTTTCTGTTCCCCCCAGTCCTTGTATGTAACTGTCCCTCCCCTGCCCTTGTCTGTTTCTGTCCTCCATGTCTGTTTCTGTTTCTCAACCTTTGTCTGTTTCTGTTCCCCCATGTGTGTTTCTGCACCCCTGCCCCCCAAGCCCATGCCTGTTTTTGTCCTCCCAAGTCTGTTTCTGTCCCTTCATCCCCAGTCCTTCTCTGTTTCTGATCCTCCCCAACCCTGGTCTGTTTCTTTCCTCCATGTCTGTCTGTTTCCCCCTCACCCAGAGCCTTTGTCAGTTTGTCCCCCCATGTCTGTTTGTGACTCCCGGGCCGGTGTGCCCTACGTTCCTTGTCCTTGTCCTTATCCACGATGATGATGATGTGTTTTCAGGCCTCTGTTCCGTTGTCTTTCTTGGATATTCTGAACTTCTGGGAAAGAAGAAGTTTTCAGTATTAAAAACAAAAACAGAAAAAACTTCCATTTTAACAATCAAAGCAAGAAGAAATGGGGTCAAAGTAAATCAGTCTTGAATACACAAAGTATCCAGAACATTAATCATCTGTACATTGATCTACTGTCAGACAGAAGAAAGTGAGCCCTGAAAGGTAAAGTTAATGTACGTGTTGTTCTACTGGAAATTCAAACAATTTGAGGGTTTTGATTTTCTAATATTAAAAGGACACTCCACTGCCCGAATACTAAATAAATAAAAATGTCTATTTAGTAGATATACCCAAATGAAAACTTGCATGTATTTAATATGAATTTATGAGTATAGCTAAAAACAGCTTGCAAAAATGCAGATCTCTTGTCTGCTGCCAATGCAAGCCCTCCCCTTCTACCCCTCCCTGCTTTTCTGTTGCTGTCCAATCACAGACTTCCCAATGCAGCTCAATGAGAAGTCTTTGCAAGTCAGGTGCTCTGCGCAATTTCTGCCTCTTAAGTTCATTGCAAATAAGCTAACCAAACCAGGAAGTAACAGGATCTACTGTATGTTTAAAAAGCCAGGGGGAGGGACCAGTATAATTTATTTAAAAAAAATTATTTGTATTGAAATCTGCATTTTTTTCCAAAATGAAAAAAAGAGAACACACTCTTCACTCACAAAGCTTTTCAACACGCTAACGTGATTTTTATATATATATATATATATATATATATATATACACATATAGTTTATAATCCTGCTCTGTGATCAGTGCAGGATTATAAACTAAACATGTTGATTAATTATTGTCTAACTTATACTCATATTGTTTGAACAATTAACGTCTGAGATTCTAGATTCTTGTATATGTCAAAAATCACTAGAATGGAGTTATTACCCAACCTACCATGTTTTAAGAGATTCTGATTATCTAATTTCACCATCTCACTCCGCAGCAGGACGTACTGTACCATCTGGGTCTTCATTGATAGACTCTGTGGACCTGGGGGGATCTTCTGTTGATTCTTGTCCTTCCTCTTCCGTCTCCTTTATACAGCTGTTTGCAAGTAAGTTATGAGATATGTGTTTGAAATGCCATACTGTTTATATTATCTAGCAATCAGTGAAAAATTATAAGTTACTAACAACCATATTTCCATATATCGGTATATGTATGTCACTAGATGTACACCCAATGACAACAATTAGATCCTTGAACAATGGAACTAGAGTAAACATTTTCAAATGTTAACTTAAAAGGAAGTCCTCTCTCATCAGTAATTATTTTCGTCAATGGTTACTATGTGACATTATACATCTACCCATCATCTACGGATCATAGCCATCGCTCCCTCTTTAATACTACATTAAAGCCTGAGCCAGTTACTATGGGTGGTAAAGCAGTCTATATAGATGTTCTAGACTCCGTCTGCTCTCAGAGAGGTGGAAACATGTCTAGAAAGGTGAAGTTGTTGAAGGATCTGTTCATCTAGATATTGTAAAACTTTGAGCATTTTGATTTTAATGTCCAATTGCAGCGCCAGTTTTAAGGGTCCTTTCTTTTTATATCCATAAACAAGAACTATACCTTAAGTCCGTTACAGTAATTACTGACCCTCCCATTAATTAGTGACCCCCCCCCCCCCCTAGCTTCATTAACATCTCACCTGTCAGGGGGAATTACTAGGTCAGCACGTGTTTTAAATGTTATTTTTGTCTCCCCAAATGGTTCATAAATCACCACTGTTTCTTCTGGCTCCTCCATACAGCTGTTTGAAGAAGATTATAATATCTGTGAGATCATTCATTTCTATTTATTTATTTAACAGTTCTTCTATAGGACTCTAAACCAGAGTGCTTTCTATATTACATAAAGGCGTTGGTAGTTCTACAAACAGGGGATACATAACTAGACAGTAAACAAAAGAAGAGCTCTGCCTGTGAGCTTACAATCTAGAGGGGAAATGTATATTAAGACAAGTGGTTGTGGGGGGGAATACTATTGTGAAGTAAGAGAAATGTATCCGTAATTTTACCATTATAAGGATTACTGGTTTACAATCAGTATACCGTACACAGTGAGTATGGAGAAAACATAAATTAGATTCAATGCAAAATCACTGTGCACTGATTGTAGAGACAATATGTATACAGTAAGTCAAGTATAGAAAAGATACAAAGCACTAGGTTCACAAGAAGTCAGGAGGAACCCTTGCTCAGAGAGTAGGGACCTGTAGAGAAAGTAAGTAGGTGTTTAAAGAAAAGTACGTTGGCTGGAGAGGAGAATTGACCAGCCTTGTGATCTGCTTTACACGTTAGGGATGGTTTTTGCCTTGGAACTGGGGGTTTAGGCCAGAGGGAGAGTGTGCAGCTTAGCGGACAAGTGCACATGTATGATTGTGGGCTGGATGAAACATTATTGGCTGTTTATTATGTGTGGGAGTGTGGTATGTGAGTAAGTGGGTAGTGACAAAGCAAGCTGACCACTTAGGAGCCGGGCCGCCTGTCAGGTGAGTCTCTTTTTCCTGCGTTGGCTGGGGCGTCCGCGCTAAACAGGTTCCTGTTAGATTTGCGGGATTTCCTTTCCCAGTGGGAGTGGGATGCACTGGCGCAGGGCTCCCAGGGGTGGGATAGTCAGCTGCATTCGGTGTGGTCCCCTCCTGTCACTGAGGCAGGTTCGTCGGCGGGTGGGGGAGAGGTGGGGGGTATGCTCGGATCCCAGGGCAGCGGTTGGTGGTGACTTGGTGGCTTCCTCAGCGGTGCCGGCGCCCCCAGTGCCCTGCATGGTCACGGGGGTGGGGAAGCGTCCAGGTTTTTTTTAGAGGGTATGGCGGGTGACGCTGGTGTGACGAAAAGGGCGGCGTATATGTGCTAGTTAGGCTTGCATCTGAAGCCCGGAATTAGGGAAAAGATCTGGGAAGGGGAATTTGTCAAGATATTTTCCCTGTTGTCCCTTGAGGATGCCCCTTCTCTGGGGGACAAGGATGGGAAGGATTTGCATAGGAATAAGGAGAACTTTCACTAAAGGGAGATTCCCAAGACTTTTGGGAACTGGGTTCCTGCGTTCTCCGTCTTGGCGGGCTTGATTGGGGATAAGGCTCCCCAGTATTGCTCGGCGCTGTTTTGCTATCAGGAAACTTTGGGTTGGTGGCGCCGTGATGAACAATTTTGCAAACAGCTGGCAGTCTGTCCCTCTATCTCATGGGGTGAGCTGGACATTGGCCTGAACTTGGAATCAGTGCTTGATTTTCCTCGAGTGGTCCTGGACAAGCTCCAGAAGGGGGTATCGCCATCAGGTTTGGAACAGGAGGCACAACTTTATTCCGACCGGATGGGGTGCATTTGGCTGAGGTCTGGCATGCCCTCTTTACCGTATATACTCGAGTATAAGCCGAGTTTTTCAGCACATTTTTTGTGCTGAAAAACCCCAACTCGGCTTATACTCGAGTCAATAGTCTGTATTATGGCAATTTGCATTGCCATAATACAGACTGGGGGCTGTGGGGGCTGGCAGAGCTGTAACTTACCTGTCCTGCAGCTCCTGTCAGCTCCCTCCTCCTCCGCCGCGGCTCTCGCGAGATTTACACTGGGAGCTGACCGAGGTGCTGAATGGACGGCGCGGAGGAGGAGGGAGCTGACAGGAGCTGCAGGAGAGGTAAGTTACAGCTCTGCCAGCCCCTCTCCCCCCCACTGAACTGCCAATGCCACTGGACTGCCAGGGAAGGAGAGCCCCCCTCCCTGCCATGTATCAAGCAGGGAGGGGGGACGAAAAAAATATATAGTAATAATAAAATAATAATAATTAAATTAAATAATACATAATAATAAAAAATAATAATAATGAAATTAAATACAAATAATAATAATAAATCATAATTAAAAAAATTAAAATAATTAAAAAAAATAAAAAAAAATTCCCCACCCCCCACCAAGGCTCTGCAACACACACACACACACACACACACAGCACTCATACACACACTGCACTCATACACACACTGCATTCGTACACACACACTGCACTCGTACACACACACTGCACTCGTACACACACACTGCACTCGTACACACACACTGCATTCGTACACACACACTGCACTCGTACACACACACTGCACTCGTACACACACACTGCACTCGTACACACACTGCACTCGTACACACACTGCACTCGTATACACACACTGCACTCGTATACACACACTGCACTCGTATACACACACTGCATTCATACACACACACTGCATTCATACACACACACTGCACTCATACACAAACACTGCATTCATTATACACACACTGTAAATAAATATTCAATTAATATATTTTTTTTAGGATCTAATAGTGATGTACCGAACTGTCCGCTGGCGAACAGTTCCCGGCGAACTTAGCGTGTTCGCGTTCGCCGCGGCGGGCGGACTCATGCGCAGTTCGGTCCGCCCCCTATTCGGCATCATTGGGCAAACTTTGACCCTGTGCATCTCGGTCAGCAGACACATTCCAGCCAATCAGCAGCACTCCCTCCCTTCCACACCCTCCAACCTCCCTCCCAGCATCCATTTTCGATTCATTCTGAAGCTGCATGCTTAGTGAGAGGAGGGAAAGTTTAGCTGCTGCTGATTAGATAGGGAAATTGATAGCTAGGCTAGGGTATTCAGTGTCCACTACAATCCTGAAGGACTCATCTGATCTCTGCTGTAAGGACAGCACCCCAAAAAACCCTTTTTAGGGCTATAACGTCAGGCTGCTTTTTTTTTTTTTTTTTTTCCTGTGTAATGTAATTGCAGGTGCCTGCCTGCCAGCTTCTGTGTGAGGTTCACATTGGATACTGTGCCTACTTGCCCAGTGCAACCACTCATAGCTGTTTTTACAATAGGTTAAGCTTTACATTTAAAAGAAATATTTTTTTTTCACTGTAATAGAAGAGCAGTTGCCTGCCTGCCAGCTTCTGTGTCAGGTTGGATGCCTTGCCCATTTGCACAGTCAGTGCCACCACTCATATCTGTTTTAACAATAGGTTAAGCTTTACATTTAAAAGAAATAATTTTTTTTCACTGTAATAGAAGAGAGCAGTTGCCTGCCTGCCTGCCAGCTTCTGTGTCAGGTTGGATGCCTTGCCCATTTGCACAGTCAGTGCCACCACTCATATCTGTTTTAACAATAGGTTAAGCTTTACATTTAAAAGAAATAATTTTTTTTCACTGTAATAGAAGAGCAGTTAGTTGTCTGCAAGCGTCTGGGTGTCAGGCCTACTTCAGCGTGTGCTCTGCAGACCTGTGCCAGCGTGCTTTGACAGTTGCCAATCATATCTGGTGTCTCTTTAGCGTGCTTTTACAAAGAAAAAAGGTTTCTAGTGTAAGCTAATAGCAGCCAGTCAGTGTCCTTCAAGCGGCTCTGTCAGTCCTTCCTTCAGCGTGTGCTCTCTGAGGACGGGGAACAGTCTCTATTCTGCTCTGTGTCAGTGTGTATCAGGGGCTTTGAGGACAGGTGTCAATGTTAGGTGATTTCTGCCCTTTATGGATTAAAAGCAGACTCTGCATCAACTGTGCAATTGGATCCCCCTCCGGCATGCCACAGTCCAGGTGTTAGTCCCCTTGAAACAACTTTTCCATCACTTTTGTGGCCAGAAAGAGTCCCTGTTGGTTTTAAAATTCGCCTGCCCATTGAAGTCAATGGCGGTTCGCGCGGTTCGCGAACATTTTCGGAAGTTCGCGTTCGCCGTTCGCAAACCGAAAATTTCAGGTTCGCAACAACACTAGGATCTAATTTTATTTAGAAATTTACCAGTAGCTGCTGCATTTCCCACCCTAGTCTTATACTCGAGTCAATAAGTTTTCCCAGTTTTTTGGGGTAAAATTAGGGGCCTCGGCTTATATTCGGGTCGGCTTATACTCGAGTATATACGGTAATTTGGCGATCGAGGAAGCGGTGGAACAGGCCTTGGGTTGTTTGGGTGGGGCTCCCTGCTGATTTTAGGTGTAAAACAGCAGAGTTTGTGGCAGGGGGCATGTCCTTGCCAGACAGGGTGGGAGATGGTTTGCAGGTAGGTGAGTAAGGGGATAATGCTGGGTCTCATCCTCCCCTGTCTCTTATGGTGAACCATAAGGGGTCCAATTTGGACGTGTCCCCACCGAGCTAAAAGCCGGCTGGTGGGGGGCATTATGGTCGGGTCCCTTCTGAGCTAAAAGAGGGCTGGTGAGGAGCCCAAAAGGGAAGAGGAATTTATTATGCCGAGGGAGGAGGTGAGAGCCTTTGGGAAGGGATGTGTTAGATTGGTGAGGATGTTTGGTTACATTACTGTATGACATTATGCAACGTTATTTAAATGTGAATTTATGATCATGTTACTATGTACAGTTTTATACGTTTGGATGCATTATACTGTATTTGGTTGTTTTAATAAATGCTGTGGCCTGTTAAATCCAGGTTTTTGTGTCGGTCGTTATTAGGGGATTCACGGTTGGTTTGAAGGGGTTATCTCATCCAATGCCCACTACTTACATACAAGGAACTGGGATTGGCAATGCTGTAGGAGATATGGTGCGAGTGTGGAGAGATAGGCATAATCATAAGTGACCTGGGAAAGATGGCGAGTGAGCTGGTGGATGAAGAATTGATTAGTGAGATGCAGAACAAATGGGTTAAACTAAAGGGGGGGGGGGAGTCACATGGTGTTATTAACTTGTTACATAGTACATGCAACAGATGGAAATTCTGAGTCTAGATACAAAGCAATTCATTTCTTATCTTATTACCAGCAGATTTTTAAAAAGTCACAGAGTCCATTCCAACAGCAATCTATGTAGTGTCTGATTTTTTCTTCCTTTTTGCTGCAATATAAAAAATAGTGTTATAGAGACTTAAACGCAAGAAGGAGGGGGAGAGATAAACAAAATCACTGGTGCGAGGGTAACATAAACACAGGAGTATATTAGGCTAATAACAGGCAGGCTGCTAATAAAGAATGCCAAAGTAAACAGCAATAACGTTTTGATAATCTAATTTAGAGTGTGACCATGCTCTATAAAGCTAAATTCCTTTATTAAACTAAACTTGTTTTGGTGACTATAGTGTCACTTTAGGGGTCCTTTCTTTTTATACTTTAATCTGTAACAGTAATAGCCCCCGCTTCATTAGCTCAACTGTCAGGGGGGATTAGAATCCCATAGAGAGAAAAGGCCCAGCATTGACACTATGAAGCACTCAGATGTTTCCTTCACTAACTTTCATCAGCTTCACTAACATCTCACCTGTCAGGGGGAATTACTGGGACATAGGGTGTTGGATCGCATATAGCCTCGTCCCCAGATGGTTCACCAATCACCTCGTATACTGGTTCTTCAACCGTCTCAATACAGCTGTTTGCAAGAAGATTAGAGCAGATTATAATTCCGTTATAATTCTATATATCGAGATTCACTCTATAGAATCCCATAGAGAGAAATGGCCCAGCATTGACACTATGAAGCACTCAGATGTTTCCTTCACTAACTTTTATCAGATTCACTAACATCTCACCTGTCAGGGGGAATTACTGGGACATCGGGTGTTGGATCGCATATAGCCTCGTCCCCAGATGGTTCACCAATCACCTCGTATACTGGTTCTTCAACCGTCTCAATACAGCTGTTTGCAAGAAGATTAGAGCAGATTATAATTCCGTTATAATTCTATATATCGAGATTCACTCTATAGAATCCCATAGAGAGAAATGGCCCAGCATTGACACTATGAAGCACTCAGATGTTTCCTTCACTAACTTTTATCATATTCACTAACATCTCACCTGTCAGGGGGAATTACTGGGACATCGGGTGTTGGATCGCATATAACCTTGTCCCCAGATGGTTCACCAATCACCTCGTATACTGGTTCTTCATCCATCTCAATACAGCTGTTTGCAAGAAGATTAGAGCATATTATAATTCCGTTATAATTCTATAGATCTAGATTCACTCTATAGAATCCCATAGAGAGAAATGGCCCAGCATTGACACTATGAAGCACTCAGATGTTTCCTTCACTAACTTTTATCAGATTCACTAACATCTCACCTGTCAGGGGTAATTACTGGGACATCAGGTGTTTGATCTGTCATTTCTTCCTCCCCCAGACGAATTTTATGAATCACCTCTTTCACAGCTTTGTTTAGCATCTGAATCCAACTGTTTGAAACAGATGATAAATATCCGTGAGATCAAATATTTCTATAAATTCACTATCTGCTGCCTGGTCAATGAAGGATTATGAACTACAGATACATTTGGGATATTATATACATATTTGGTATATACGATATTAGATATAAGCCCAGTGATAGCAATGGAGGCTTTAAACAATTGATATTGATTATTAAATTATCTAAAGTGATTGCCTGTCATTCTTACTTTTTTGTCTCGGAGGTCGAGGTTGTGGTGAATTTGTACAGCTGGGGTGACTCCGACGTATCCATGACAAAGAATGATTCCGGATCTGTAGGAATAAACACAGGATTCCAGGAGAAGAATTAAATTAGCGGATTGAACGGTCAAATAGAAACACTGAGCATCAAAGTCTCCTATGTCATGTGGATTGTGAGTGCTGATAGTGATGGTCTATGTATGCATTCTGTTTGTTATCATTTTAATGTCTTTAATGTTTCTATATGTATTTTCTTTTTACAGATTTCAGTTATTTGTTGGTTTGTTTTTAAATGAATCGTATAGTATTTATTTACTCCGAGGTAATCTACATTTTAGATATTCATTAAAGATTTCATGCCCTGTTATTCCCCAGCATCTCTTAATATAAATATAGATTTCTATCATCAAATACAGAAAGCGTTACAATCACAGTCATTGTATCATCCCATTTATTACTTCTATTTTATTATTATTGGCGTTTATATATAATCAACTTTTCATCAGCGCTTTACAATATTATAATAGGGGGAAATTTAACAATAAATTAGAAAATTACAAAATGTTTCAGGAACAATAGGTTGTTGAGGACCCTGGTCTAACGAGCTATTCACAGATTTTACCCCATTCCAGGAGAGAGTGGCAGGTTACCTGTTGCCACAGTGCGGACTAACAGATTGTTCAGTTTGATGACAGGACTGAACACTTTCTTTGTCTTGGTGTTGGGATCCCACTCTTCTTTACATTTAAGAACCATCTTATTTCTCTTTTTCCGCAGCAGGACGAGCAGATCATCTAAAAGTAGAGCTTGTACCTCTGTAATAAACAATGAGTTCTGAGTTAAAACAATGATAGCAGGAAGCCAAGATAAACACCAAATAAACGTAGGCTCCCCTTCGTTAAACGATTAATCCAGACATGGACCCCCTGCTCACTGTGCCTAGTGGGGTATCAGCTACAACTCGCTGACAAAGAACCGTCTAATAAGTAAATGGCATTGGTTCTCTCTGTAATGGCACAAGTAAACAAAAACATGTTTTAACCCTAAGTGGGGACTAACCAAAACGCAAGCTAGGTTTCGATCAGCTTTTGTCCGTTCACAGAGTTCTCATATTCTCTATATTTGTTGCAATACATATAAATGGTTATTTACAAAACCCTGAATTGTAGTGAATTGAAAAAAAAAAGTGAAATTCCTAAAATTAAGCTAAATTAATACCATGCTGAATGTCACTCCTTCTCATCTTTATCTGGAAAAAAAATATTTTTTCCCAAATATACCGTAACACAGAATATATTTGTTTAATTAACAGATGTAGGCTGTGCCGTCTTTTCTTTGAATAATCTCTCTAACTTGGTCCTGTGTATTTAAAATATTATTGTTGAAATGGCCAGTTATAAAGCTGGCGTTGATATGGCGATGCAGAGAGATTAATAAGTTCATAAGAACTCAGTATCATCACACGTCCTCTTACAATGTCCCCATTTATAACAGTGCCGCTAATGTAAGGGAAAGATTGGAAAGCAATGAGGATTAGGTTAGGATAAAAGGCAGTTTAGAGGGGGCTTCGGGTTGGTTCTGTTTCCGAGTTATGAGAATTTGGCATTTAGGGGGCTATGAGATAAGGTTAACTCCTCATTACATATAATAAGTGAATTAGCGGACTGGGCAGCAGATGGAGTTTTATTCTGCTGTATCCACACTATTATAGAAGGGACTATTTTCCCAGGTTTTCCTGACTGGATTCTGTAAACATGCGCTATTACTGTCTATAATCAGTGAGAAACCATTTCCTATAGACTTTCTCCCATATGGTGTTAATGTTGCACAAGGAGATTTGTCTCTCAATCTTTGTACATACCAGTTGTCTTATGGTTTGCTCTCCTCCATGTCAGAAGCCCTGCATGGGTCAAACATTTTTTAGTGAGGTCCAAGTCCTGCGGATATGAGAGGAAATTGACTGTGTTACTGATTTACTGATCTGATAGATATAATAAAGATATATATATAAATATATTGTGCAGTTCCAGTTATAAACACCAGAGGCGCCATGACACTCGTGCAGCACGTGCACTCTGACTGGAATATTTCCACACACTGTCTACATTGGTTTGTCCCCTGGGTTAATATTTGCCATCCTGCCTCCTAGAATAATGGGTATAATACCCCCAGGCTTACTGCAAACTTTGCTGCCGCGGAATGTTTGCTCTTTCTTAGAGAAGTTGTATCCAGATGTTTCTGAATCTTTCCCAGGGTTCGTTGATTCTCAATCCTGGTCATCGAAGCCTCTACATCTTTTATTATAGTGCGGCACTCTTCCAGGCAGAAAAGCAGGACTCCAATATCCTTTGATTCACCTGTAAGAAGATAATTTAGAGAACCTGTCAGATTTGTGAAAAGTAATGATTCTGGGTTATATATATTATCTTTACACTGGTCATTATTATAAAGCGGTACCCTGGAGATGGTTAAACCCATAACGAAGGTCCTACGAGAGCTATTACGGGAAGGCCATAGACAGCACAAGGGATAATATTTACAGCGCCGTGGAATTTATTGGCACTTTATAAAATAATAATAATACAAATGTGAGCAATGGTTAATATCTAACTAATAGAAAGATGTTGCTGGTCTTTTATCAGAGCAACGTGAACGTGACTGCCTGGACTGAAAGTTAGTAGACAATAGATGGACTCACTTTCTGTGCGTTTAATGATATTCTCCAAAAGCAGAGGATACTGGGTAACACGCTGCATTTCACACTTAATCAGGTCTTTAAGGAGTTGGGGGCTGCAGGCCGGGTCACGCTCTGCATTCTGGGTTTAATGGACGACAAAGAACAGATGAACAAGAAAAGGAAAGGGAAGAAAAATCAGAAAATGGTGCAATTACAACACAGGCGTAGAAAATGAATGATTGATTAAAGATAAGATTAAATAGAGAAATCTAAGAAACACACATTAAAAAGGATAAGCATATTGCAGCAAACTAAGAAAATATATATTCATAATTTCAAATACTTTTAATAGTATGTACATTTTATTTTATTACAATATTATTTTCTTCCTTTTTGTCTTTAAGCCGGTTTATGACACTGAATGAATGTTTATATGCAATAAATGTCCATATTTTTTAATCTCAGTAAATATTCCTCATCACTCTGCTATATAAATAATAACATAACAATACAATTAATAATAATAATAATAATAATAATGTGATCTCAGACGTGTTTTATTCAGCAGTCAATCCCTTGTAGCTCGATGAAGACACCCAAACTTGTCAAAATGTTATCATGTTGTTGATTTGATGTCTGAATAAAACTCCACTGAAATTACAAAGCAGTGTGTGCTGGGGGACATTCACTGGTATGGCCTACTGAAGTTGGGGAACAGTGACATGTTACATTGTAAGTCCTATAGCACTATGTATCACTGACTTAACAATGGTTGGAAAGTATCAGGTCCAAGTCCTGTAGGAAAGGAGGGAAGGTGTAATGTAAAATATTTAAGGATCCCTCTATCTGATGGTAGGCGTAGTACCTGCATGAATCTCCTGAACTTGGTGTCCTTGCGCTGTTTGCTCTTAATCAGTTCCAGCGCAGAGATTTGGTTACAGCAAAACTTCACTGTTTCCTTCACTATGTCATCAGAAGCTCTGTCAAACTAGAAAACCCAGACAAACAATAGATAGTGTAGTTAACACAGAGAAGGAGTAGGAGAGAAGTAAGACAACTTTGTGTTATTAGCTACTTTTTGTTCTGAAGGACCTGCTGCTTGATGAACATTCCTTCCCATAAAATTGAGTTACCGAATTCCAGTAATGTACGAAGGGACAGGATCCACCCTGGGTGACAGCTAGAAGAGCTGTTCAGATAGTATCCACCTCCTCCATTGTATGTACCTGAGTCTATTCATACTACTCCGCAAGGTCTCTCAGTGCTGCTCAGAGTCTATAACATGCAGTAAGAGTGCAGGGGACAGGGACTTAACATCATACCCCCCTCTCTACCCCTTCTCCTCGCATGCTCATCCTGCGTTGCATTTCTACCTGGACATGATGCAATCCAGGCAGGTGGCTGCTAATGAAGGGAACATAAGTGGTCGGTGGTTGCAGAGATAAAATGTGACAGGAGAAACATAAAGGTTCTAAGGCAGTTCAGGAGACACACACAAGGTGCTGAAGGAGTTTAAGAGACACATAAAAAGGTTAGGGTAGTGCAGAATGAGTAACCGATTGAGGGAAGTCAAGAGAGACACACAGGGGATGAAGGGGTCCAAATACATTCATGTGAGGATTAGCAGACAAATGGGGGGTGAGATGGCTTATATGAGAAAACACAAGGAGTGACAGAGTCAGAAAATATGAAGAAGAGGTGGAAGAGAGACACACAGGGGTTGTGGTAATACACAAATGTAAAAGTATGAGTGGGTGCCACAGACAACTCGACCTCAGGTACTAACATCCAGATACATCTCTGTGGAATTCTCATGAATGCTTCCTTAATGGTTTCCTGAGAGAAGTTACACAATATCAATGAAAACTGTCCCTCTATTGGAATGGGTCTCTTAATATCTGCAGAAGAAATACTTCAGACGTATTTCACAGCTCGGGCATTCTGTCCCAACTCCATCAATGGAAGAATTTCTACGTGTTTCTCACTAGGTAACTGATATTGTATGACTGTATTTCAGATTTTTAGTACTCACGTGGGAGAGTAGGAGTCCACCAATTTCTTTGACATAAAGTCCACCTACAAGCACCTGCTTCATGGATTCCAGCAGGGAGTCTGGAGGGAAGGAGAAGATATGTGAGTATCATAGGAGAGAAGGATTTACATCTTCTATAGCGCAGTATTTATAGTGCCATCCTGATAAACAATCCATAGTGTGTTTCATTGCTTGATGTATGCCCTAGGAGCTGCAATAGTCTGCATTTTGTGTAAATCCTCACAGTGGGCTGCAGTTTACTAATACCATGCCTCATTGTTAACATTAAGAGGTAGTTGCTCATACCTAGGAGACCCATAAATTCAATGTCTCTATGACTGGCTGACAGTAGAAGATTGACCACTCTGGTTATATAGGCTAGAAACAGAAAATGAGGGACAGCAAAGGGCCTAGTTGTGACAGTCCAGCCATTCTCCAGTTGAGGAATATTTTCCCGAATGGCCTTGCATTGTTTTATTTAATCTATGGTATCAAGTACCGTGGACAGTCAGGATACCTTTGTGGTAAGTATGGATCCCAGCACTTAGTGAATTTCATTTTTAATTATTGGTTTATTAAAAGGACACTATGGGCACTAATAAATGCAATAATGAATGTATTAGTTCTTTAAAGGGACACTGGAGCCACCAATTTGAACACCTCATCCTCATTTGATCAGTTTTGGACTCACTGAGTTCTTCTCATGGCTTAATAATAAATGACAGACTGGCAGTTGAGGAGCTGTTAGTCAGCAGAAAGACAGAGAAAGAAATGTATGTTTACCATTTCCCATAACAATTTATGTAATTACAAGATAATGATGAAAAAGTAAGAAATACATTTCAAATATAAGTGGTGTCATATTTAGCACACAGGGTCCATATAAATGGGTTCCTAACCTTCTATCAGTCCCGTCACAACATTCACCTTCACTTGGGGCATTTGTTTAGTTTTACTGCATACACTAGAAATGTTCCATATCTTACCATGGATATTAATGAGCTGTGGCAGGTTAGGGAAGACAAGCTTCACTTCATCCGGAGACATCAATGCCTCGCTGATTAACTTCTGGTAGAATACAGAGTCCAGAACATGGAGAGCACGAAGGTGGGACTCTTCAGTCACAAAGAGTTCTAGAGCAGAAATAGGAGAATGTATTTAACATGATCAGTGCTGCCTGGAATTACTTTATTATGGGATGACAAGTTATAAAACCATTGAAAGAAAACATATTAAGAACTTGAATTACAAACTTCCATGCGACATGGAGGCTGCGGTTGTTCTAGTGATTCCTATTAAATGTTTCAGTTCTAATCTTACAGAAACACGAGCAGAGGGTACACTGTGAGTGATACAGTTATCTGTGTTCACCAAAGCAACTTGTTACAAAAAGATTTGGGGATCAATAATTTAGGGAATGTGTGTTTTGGGGTACAATCTGAGCAGTTAGTTACCTTGCTGCCCTTATAAGGCTGTAAAAATCCCAGGCATGAAGTGTTATGGGGTATATCCCACATTCTCACCATTTAATATGATAACACATGGACTGACATTGTAACTCATTGTCACATAATGTAACCCTTTCCATCTCATTAGAGATTTTATCTGTTAGCTGAATTGAGCAAGGTGAATTCTTAGTGTAAGACTCACCTAAGAGATTTGCCTTGACTTGGCAGGTGAGCTTACACTTGAAAGACCATTGGATACTAAAAACCTCCAGTTATTTAAATGTGCATAGGGATTTGGGATAGTGCACAAGTAATGTTTAATTTTTTATTTATTTTTATTCTATGTATCGGGTGTTAGTGTGTATTTTAATTATTGCTGCCGACCAGGAGTAGTGGGAGTTTGAGAACAGGACCTAATTTTGTGTGTCTACATAATATAATTTGCTTCCAGGCACAAACACTACCATGTAATAGGATATAATACACTGTCCCTTTATATGGTAAAATAAATGACAAGTATTGTTGGCACGGAATAAGCAGGACGTGGGCAGAGAAGGTATAAAAACATCGGTGTTTGCAATAAAGTGATTAGAACAAGGACAGACTGGAGCTTCGCCATTGATTATCCCCTGCGCCATCCCTTCCACATAGATGGCATAAAATGTCTCTTTGTAGAGTTTAGTAACATCAGGCACCGTACGTCCCCCTGGTGCCCTCAAGCAATCTCCTGAGTTTGTTTATAAAGGAAATATCTGGAAATATGTAGGATAGGAAAATTACCCAGATACGCACACCCGACCATTCACACTTTATTCTAGGTGTATAATCATTGTAACACTTACCGTGTATCGCCTCCTGTCTCTTAATTTCTCGTAGTTTTAACTGAGAAAACACATTCCAACCCACGGTCTCTGACCAGGTCAGACTCGCCCTGAAAGTGAACAAATGGCGTTAGGATTCCGAATTTCTATCTACTGAACGGACAGTTTCCAAACCAGATTGTCAGCGCACTGACTGAACTAGCGAGCACGAGCACATATTTGGTAATGTAAGCACGTGTGTAGGACGGTTTGTGCTAGAGTAATAAATATGGCCAATTATCTTGACTTTGGTATTAAAGCTTTGGAAGATGGAACAGTGAATATACCAGATTTATAACGTAGATACATTTCGTTCACAATGTAATGCTCTCACAATTTTGAATAGTGATTTTCCTCAGGTATCCATCATTCAACCAGTCCTTTATATTGTATTCATGGCTATTAGCAATATGAGTAGTTATGTATTAAAATGATAGAAATAATCCATATTGTGTGATAGGAATTAAAATTTAATATTACAACATGGTATATTGCTTATTCAGGGTGCAAGGTGTCACAATTAATAAGTGTGATTTGAATACACTTTTGTTGACACGTTTATAAGAAGAAAGCAATACCGGGGGTTGTAGATCAAATTATGCAAATGGCAATTTATAGGAAGAAGGATTAGTACAATGTAAAGGACGGATTTCATAAAATATTATAACCACTTCCCAAAACTTAGAATAAAAGAATAGAATGGCCGTACTGGGGACATTCTGCTGCCGCGGGATGTTTGCTTTTTCTTAGAGACGTTGTATCCAGATGTTTCTTAATCTCTGGCAGGGTTCGTTGATTCTCAAATCTGGTCATCGATGCCTCTACATCTTTTATTATAGTGCGGCACCGTTCCAGGCAGAGATGCAGGACTCCACTCTCCTCTGATCCACCTGTAAGAAGATAATTTATAGAATCTGTCAGATTTGTGAAAAGTAATGATTTTGAGTTATATATATATTATCTTTACACTGGTCATTATTATAAAGCTGTACCCTAGAGATGGTTAAACACATAACGAAGGTCCTACGAGAGCTATTACAGGAAGGTCATAGACAGCACAAGGGATAATATTTACAGCGCCGTGCAGGGCCGGCGCTACCATAAGGCGGCCCAGGCCCTGGGGGCGCAAAATCAGGCTGACCGGAAGGAGGGAAGCGCACTGCGCTCCCCTCCAACCGACGACCTGTTGTAGCGTGGCCGAGCGCCCGGTTCTGCGGGCGCGCTAGGGAGCACTCTCCCATGTGTGCTTCCTCTTCAGCTCCCTCGCGCGCCGCATACTGATACCGGAGCCGGAAGATGACGTCATCTTCCGGCGCCGGCATCCCTACGCGGTGCGCGAGGGAGCTGAAGAGGAAGCACACATGGGAGAGTGCTCCCTCGCGCCTGCCCAGGAGCCAGCCAGCCTGGGAGACAGCCAGCCTGGGAGACAGCCAGCCCAGGAGACAGCCAGCCAGAGAGGGAGGGAGCCAGCCAGCCAAGGAGCCCAGCAGCACCACTGGACCCCAGGGAATCCCTTCAGCACTCCAAAAAGGTAAGGAGGCTGAGGGATTCAATAAAAAAAAAAAAAAGCATGTGTTAGTGTGTGTGTGTGTGTGTCTGCTAGTGAGTGTCAGTGTGTGTCAGTGTGTGTGTCTGCTAGTGAGTGTCAGTGTGTGTGTTTGCTAGTGAGTGTCAGTGTGTGTCTGCTAGTGAGTGTCAGTGTGTGTGTTTGCTAGTGAGTGTCAGTGAGTGTGTCTGCTAGTGTCAGTGTGTGTGTGTTTGCTAGTGTGTCAGTGAGTGTGTCTGCTAGTGAGTGTCAGTGTGTGTGTCTGCTAGTGAGTGTCAGTGTGTGTGTTTGCTAGTGAGTGTCAGTGAGTGTGTCTGCTAGTGTCAGTGTGTGTGTTTGCTAGTGTGTCAGTGAGTGTGTCTGCTAGTGAGTGTCAGTGTGTGTGTCTGCTAGTGAGTGTCAGTGTGTGTGTTTGCTAGTGAGTGTCAGTGAGTGTGTCTGCTAGTGTCAGTGAGTGTGTCTGCTAGTGTCAGTGAGTGTTTCTGCCAGTGTCAGTGTGTGTCTGCTAGTGTGTCAGTGAGTGTGTCTGCTAGTGAGTGTCTGCTAGTGTGTCAGTGAGTGTGTCTGCTAGTGTGTTAGTGAGTGTGTCTGCTAGTGAGTGTCAGTGAGTGTGTCTGCTAGTGAGTGTCAGTGAGTGTGTCTGCTAGTGAGTGTCAGTAAGTGTGTTACTGTGTGTCTCTTACTGAGTGTGTTTGTGTGTGTATTAGTGAGTCTGTTTGATGTCTGTTAGTGAGTGTGTGTTTGTCAGTGAGAGTATGTTTTGTAAGTGAGTGTGTATGTATGTCTGTCGCTGAGTGTGTCTGTCAGTAAATGTGTGTGTCTGTTAGCTGGTGTGTATGCATCTGTTCGTGAGAGTGTGTGTGTGTCTTCAGCACTTACCTTTCTCTAGCGCCGGACTCCCTTGGCGCTGGGGATCCCTCCGCCTCTCAGCTCCGAATGCTCTTGCCGCGCACGCATTCAAACCGCCCATAGGAAAGCATTACTCAATGCTTTCCTATGGACGTTCAGTGTTTTAGAATAGCGGAAGCTCCTCTAGCGGCTGTCAGTGAGACATCCACTAGAGGCTGGATTAACCCTCGGTGAAACATAGCAGTTTCTCTGAAACTGCTATGTTTTCAGCTGCAGGGTTAAAACTAGAGGGACCTGACACCCAGACCACTTCATTGAGCTGATGTGATCTGGGTGTCTGTAGTGGTCATTTAATTGTGTGTGCATCTGCATGCACTGGCGTACATACCGCGGTCGCAGGGGTCACAGCCCTGCGACCAGGTGCCCGCCGCCATGAGTTGCGACCCCGGCCCGCGCAGACTAAGCGCGAGGGGGGGGGGGCACGGATCAATTTGCGCACTGGGGCCCCATGGGTCATGTGTACGTCACTGCACCTACCCTGGTGTCTGCCGCAGGCTGTGTGGAGGGGGCGAGGATATGAATGACATCATATCCCTGCTCCCTGTGTACCACACAGCGCGGCTGGCGCCCTGTGATGGGGCTGGGCTGCAGGACAGGACTCCAAGGAGCCAGACAGCATGCATACAGGGGACAAGATTGAACTGATGTAAGTATGTAATTGTGTATGTCTCTGTATGTATGTATGTATGTAGGTCTCTGTATGCCTGTATGTCTTTGTATGTATGTTTCTGTATGCATGTATGTGTCTGTATGTTTCTGTATGCCTGTATGTCTCTGTATGTACAAATGTATGTGTCCGCATGCCTGTATGTCTCTGTATGTACAAATGTATGTGTCTGTATGCCTGTATGTCTTTGTATGTATGTGTCTGTATGCCTGTATGTCTCTGTATACCTGTATATATGTATGTGTCTGTATGACGGTATGTCTCTGTATGCGTGTATGTCTTTGTATGCCTGTATGTATGTATGTGTCTGTATGCCTGGATGTCTCTGTATGTATGTTTCTGTATGTCTGTCTATGTATGTATGTATGTATGTATGTATGTGTCTGTATGACGGTATGCCTCTGTATGTATGTCTATATGCCTGCATGTATGTCTCTGTCTGTGTCTGTATGTCTCTGTATGATTATTTCTGTGTTTGTATGAACCTTATTTTAAACGAGGGTGGGGGGCACCAAAATGCATCTTCGCCTGTGTAACTAAAAATCATAGCACCGGTCCTGGCGCCGTGGAATTTATTGGCACTTTATAAAATAATAATAATACAAATGTGAGCAATGGTTAATATCTAACTAATAGAAAGATGTTGCTGATGTTTTATTAAAGCAACGTGAACGTGACTGTCTGGGCTGAAAGTTAGGAGACGATAGATGGACTCACTTTCTGTGCGTTTAATGATATTCTTCAGAAGCAGAGGATACTGGGTAACACGATGCATCTCACACTTAATCAGGTCTTTAAGGAGTTGGGGGCTGCAGGCAGGGTCACTCTCTGCATTCTGGGTTTAATGGATGACAAAGAACAGATGAACAAGAAAAGGAAAGGGAAGAAAAATCTGAAAATCGTGCAATTACAACACAGGCGTAGAAAATTAATGATTGATTAAAGATAAGATTAAATAGAGAAATCTAAGAAACACACATTAAAAAGGATAAGCATATTGCAGCAAACTAAGAAAATATATATTCATAATTTCAAATACTTTTAATAGTATGTACATTTTATTTTATTACAATATTATTTTCTTCCGTTTTGTCTTTAAGCCGGTTTATGACACTGAAAGAATGTTTATATGCAATAAATGTCCATATTTTTTAATCTCAGTAAATATTCCTCATCACTCTGCTATGTGATTTCAGACAGGTTTTATTCATCAGTCTTTGATACTGCAGAAGGTCTTGATGGTAAGGTATGTCTTTTTGCTGATGATACTAAATATGTAACAGGGTTGATGTTCCAGGAGGGATAAGCCAAATGGCTAATGATTTAGGTAAACTAGAAAAATGGTCAGCGTTGTGGCAACTGACATTTAATGTGGATAAGTGCAAGATAATGCATCTTGGGCATAAAAACCCGAAGGCAGAGTACAGAATATTTGAGAGTCCTAACCTCAACATCTGAGGAAAGGGATTTAGGGGTAATTATTTCTGATGACTTAAAGGTAGGCAGACAATGTAATAGAGCAGCAGGAAATGCTAGCAGAATGCTTGGTTGTATAGGGAGAGTTATTAGCACTAGAAAGAGGGAAGTGCTCATGCCATTGTACAGAACACTGGTGAGACCTCACTTGAAATATTGTACGCAGTACTGGAGACCGTATCTTCAGAAGGATATTGATACTTTAGAGAGAGTTCAGAGAAGGGCTACTAAACTGGTTCATGGATTGCAGGATAAAACTTATCAGGAAAGGTTAAAGGATCTTAACATGTATAGCTTGGAGGAAAGACGAGACAGGGGGGATATGATAGAAACATTTAAATACATAAAGGGATTCAACACAGTAAAGGAGGAGACTATATTTAAAAGAAGAAAAACTACCACAACGAGAGGACATAGTCTTAAATTAGAGGGACAAAGGTTTAAAAATAATATCAGGTCATATTACTTTACTGCGAGGGTAGTGGATTAATGGAATATCCTTCCAGTTGAAGTGGTAGAGGTTAACACAGTGAAGGAGTTTAAATATGCGTGGAATAGTCATAAGGCTATCCTAGCTATAAGATAAGGCCAGGGACTAATGAAAGTATTTATACAATTGGGCAGACTAGATGGGCCATATGGTTCTTATCTGCCATCACATTCTATGTTTCTATGTTTCTAAACCCTTGTACCTCGTTGAAGACACCCAAACGTGTCAAAATATTATCATGTTATTGAGTTGATGGCTTAATAAAACTACACTGAAATTACAAAGCAGTGTGTGCTGGGGGAAATTCACTGGTATGGCCTACTGAAGTTGGGGAACAGTGACATGTTACATTGTAATTCCTATAGCACTATGTATCACTGACTTAACAATGGTTGGAAAGTATCAGGTCCAAGTCCTGTAGGAAAGGAATGTGTAATGTAAAACATAGAAGGATCCCTCTATCTGATGGTAGGCGTAGTACCTGCATGAATCTCCTGAACTTGGTGTCCTTGCGCTGTTTGCTCTTAATCAGTTCCAGCGCAGAGATTTGGTTACAGCAAAACTTCACTGTTTCTTTCACTATGTTATCAGAAGCTCTGTCAAACTAGAAAACCCAGACAAACAAGATATAGTGTAGTTAACATAGAGAAGGAGTAGGAGAGAAATAAAGAAAAGATTGTGTTATCAGCTCCTTTTTGTTCTGAAGGACCTGCTGCTAAGGTCAATAGATGAATATTCCTTCCCATAACAATTAGTTACCATATTCCAGTAAAGTACGAAGGGACAGGGTCCATCTCAGGTGACAGCTGGGAGAGGCGTTCAGATAGTATCCATGCCCTAGTAATTTCCCGCATGGATAGGTCACCTCCTGGCTCTGCATTGTATTTACTATTCATACTACTCCGCAAGGTCTCTCAGTGTTGCTCAGAGTTCGTAACATGCAGTATGAGTGGAGGGGACAGGGACTTAACATTATACCCTCCTTTCTACCCAATGCCCTCACATGCTCACCCTGAGCTGCGTTTTCCCCTGGACATGCTACAATCCATGCAGGTGGCAGATAATGGAGGGAACAGAGGTAGTCAGGGGTTGTAGAGATAATAGGGGTCAGAGAGATGTAAAAGGGTATGAGGCAGTTCAGGAGAGACAAATAAGGTGGTGAGGGAGTTCAAGGGACATATATTCAGGTGAGGGTAGTTTAGAGATAAAGGGGTCAAAAGACATGAACATGAGCATTAGGAGACACATGGTGGTTGACATGGCTAAATAAAGACAACAAAAGGAGTGACAGAGTCAGAAAATACGGAGAAAAGGTGGGCGAGAGACACACAGGGGTTGTGGTAATACACACATGTAAAATTATGAGGTGGGGGGGGGGGCACAGACAACTCAACCTCAGGTACTAACATCCAGATACATCTCTGTGGAATTCTCATGAATTCTTCCTTAATGGTTTCGTGACAGAAGTTACACAATATCAATGAAAACTGTCTCTCTATTGGAATGTGTCTGTTAATATCTGCAGAAGAAATACTTCAGACGTATTTCACACCTCGGGCATTCTGTCCCATACTCCATCAATGGAAGAATTTTTACGTTTTTCTCAATATGTAACTGATATTGTATGACTGTATTTCAGATTTTTAGTACTCACGTGGGAGAGTAGGAGTCCACCAATTTCTTTGACATAAAGTCCACCTACAAGCACCTGCTTCATGGATTCCAGCAGGGAGTCTGGAGGGAAGGAGAAGATATGTGAGTATCATAGGAGAGAAGGATTTACATCTTCTATAGCGCAGTATTTATAGTGCCATCCTGATAAACAATCCATAGTGTGTTTCATTGCTTGATGTATGCCCTATGAGCTGCAATAGTCTGCATTTTGTGTAAATCCTCACAGTGGGCTGCAGTTTACTGATACCATGTCCCATTGTTATTATTATTATTATTATTATTATTTATATAGCGCCATCAAATTCCGCAGCGCTTTACAATATTAACATTAAGAGGTAGTTGCTCATACCTAGGAGACCCATACATTCAATGTCTCTATGACTGGCTGACAGTAGAAGATTGACCACTCTGGTTATATAGGCTACAAACAGAAAATGAGGGACCTGGTTGTGACAGTCCAGCCATTCTCCAGTTGAGGAATATTTTCCCGAATGGCCTGGCATTGTTTTATTTAATCTGTGGTATCAAGTACCGTGGACAGTCAGGATATTTTTCTGGTAAGTATGGATCCCAGCACTTAGTGAATTTCTTTTTTAATTCTTGGTTTATTAAAAGGACACTATGGGCACTAATAAATGCAATAATGAATGTATTAGTTCTTTAAAGGGACACTGAGGCCACCAATTTGAACACCTCATCCTCATTTAATCAGTTTTGGACTCACTGAGTTTTTCTCATGGCTTAATAATTATTATTATTTTATTATTATTGGCATTTATATAGCGCCAACAGATTCCGTAGCACTTTACAATATTATGAAAGAGGGATTTAACTATAAATAGGACAATTACAAATAAACTTACGGGAACAATAGGTTGAAGAGGACCCTGCTCAATCGAGCTTACATTCTATAGGAGGTGGGGTTAAAACACATTAGGACAGGAATTTGCAGTCAAATAAGGTGGGCTGCCCTTTAGGAGAGGGCAAGAGACAGGTATGTGAGGTAGAGGTTAGTCTTGGAGGCCATAAGCTTTCTTAAAGAGATGGGTTTTAAGGCACTTCTTAAAAGATGGAAGACTAGGGGTTAGTCTGATGGCGGTAGGCAGGCTATTCCATAGGAAGGGAGCCGCCCGCGAGAAGTCCTGCAAGCGCGATTTGGCCATAAGGGTGGGGACAACGGACAGGAGGTGGTCACGGGCAGAGCAGAGAGACCGAGAAGGGACATACCTATGGATCTGTGAGGAGATATAAGAGGGGCTAGAGTTGTTCAGTGCTCTATAGGTGTGAATTAATACCTTGAATTGACTCCTATAGCATACAGGAAGCCAATGTAAGGACTGGCAGAGGGATGAGGTGTGAGAGAAACGACTATAGAGGAAAATCAGTCCCTCAGCAGCGTTCATTATGGACTGTAGTGGTGCAGTATGGCTTTTGGGAAGACCAGTCAGGAGAGGGTTACAATAATCCATGCGGGAAATTACTAGAGCATGGACAAGCTCCTTGGTAATATCTGGTGCAAGAAAGGGGCGGATGCGGGCTATGTTTTTAAGATGCAATCTACAGGATTTGGCAACATGCTGGATGTGAGGCTCAAAGGTGAGGCCAGAATTAAGTATGATGCCAAGACAGTGCGCTTGCAAGGATGGACTGATGTGCAGGGGAGGGCTGGCAGCCTTAAGCCTGGGGGGCAAAACCAGTCAAGTGGCCCATTGCGCCACCAAATCAGTTCACCATCCATGCCCACCTTTTCCTGGTTTTATAACGGATATTGATGTTCTGCTAATCAGTAGCTCTTTGCCATACCCGCTCCTTCACGGCTCTGACTTTCAATGTTGTCAGAGCACAGGCTGAGAATCTCTGAGCCTGTGCTTTGACTCACTAACTGAGCGCCGGAACCACGAGGGAGAGGATATGATCTGACTGCACCTACTGCTGGTGCGCACCAGTGGACCACCAGCGAATCGTTTAAATTAAATATGCTGGTGTACCCAACTTGTGAGCTGTGTTGGCCGCCGGGCGCCTCTATTGTCATGGCACCCTGCGTGACCACACAGCTTGCCTACCCCAACGGCTGGCCCTGCTGACACACACTGATGTTACTACTTAGACATCCCTCAATATTAATACAGAGATGAGAGTAAACACCAATAAACTGTGGAAACAGAGCTGATCCCCCAAATTTATAAAGGTTTGCTTAGAGGATTTATTCAAGATTAAATCATGCCTCCTCCTCTCTCCCCCATGCGCTGCTCTGTAGGCTGGGAGGAAGTGAAGAGTAATCACAGTCTCCCAGCACAACGCCACCTGTGGCTGCATGGGGAACAGCTGTTTAATGTAATGCTTGCAGGACGGCCAGCTGCCGCAGAACCTCTTTGTTTCCGTCTCTGCAAAGGGCTCTAGGCACTGCTTGT
Source organism: Pelobates fuscus (assembly GCF_036172605.1). Classification (NCBI taxonomy): domain Eukaryota; kingdom Metazoa; phylum Chordata; class Amphibia; order Anura; family Pelobatidae; genus Pelobates; species Pelobates fuscus. The sequence continues at coordinate 379,712,750 of NC_086320.1, forward strand.
TGTGAGTGTGAGCCACTGTAAATTAGGGGCGGAGGGCACTTGCACTGCGGTCAAGACGGGTCTGGGCAGGAGGAGAGTGCAGTGCAATCAGTGCACTCCCCTCCTGTGGGTCACCAGTAGACTGGTGCGCCTGCCCAGGATCAGAGCCGGTGCAAGGATTTTTGCCGCCCTAGACAAAATATAAATTTGCCCCCCCCATATGATCTGCCATATGAACTAACGCCAGTGCTGCACACAGTGTGTGTTTACATTAAAAAGCCTACAGGGACCAGCTATAGACACCAGAACCACTTCATTAAGCTATAGTGTCCCTTTAATGTGATGTAAATTATAGATTAGTGTCACTAATAATATACTAGATTGCCTACTTACAATTAGATGAGGATGATGATGGGCTGGAGTTTGGCTCCACTGGTCTGGTGTAGAACAGGACCTCTGGAGGCTGTTTGCAACTGTGGTCACAAAATTCAACGTTCTGGGAGAATTTGAAGCAGCTCCATTTTTTGGGGCCTCTTACACAGCTCAAGGTCTGGGCCCCAGTGCCTGACGGTGAGTATGCCCATAAGGCCCACTCATAAGTCCACTTATATGTTCCACCCACCCATGAGCTCGCTCACAGGGAGTGGAGTGTGTAGGGGATGTGTTATGTGTTATCTAATATGTGTGCTGATGGTATGTAGTGTATAGGGATACCAGTTTGTGCAGGTGATGCAGTGTGTTTGTGTGTAGTGGAAGCAGTGTGTATTTGTGTATGAGGGATGTATTATGTGTTTCTGGTTGTGTGTGAGGGATGCATTGTGTGAATCTGTGTTTGTATGCATAAGGGATGCAAGGTGTGTGTCTGTATGTGTGTGCATTGAGTGTAAGAGATGCATTGTGTTTCTGTGTGTATGTAAGAAAAACAGTGTGTGTGTGTTTGCATGTGTGTGTAAGGGTTTGCATTGTATGTTTCTGTGTATGTGTGCAAATGATGCATTGTCTTTGTGTGTAAGGGTTGCATTGTGTGTGTGTGTGTAATGGATGCATTGTGTGTTTCTCTGTGTGTAAGGGAAGCATGTTCTGTTTCTGTGTATGTATAGGGATGCATTGTGTGTTTCTGTGTATGTATAGGGGTGCATTGTGTGTTTCTGTGTATGTATAGGAATGCATTGTGTGTGTGTGCGCGTAGTGTTAAAGAGCTCCCTGTCTTGCCCCCTGTCCTATAGAGCTGTCCCTTCTGTCCCTTAGAGCTCTCCTCTCCCCCATCCTCCCCTAGCGGTCTCTTCTCACCCTTACCCACCCTCCCTGTGCTCTTCTCATCCCCCCTCCACCCTCCCTGTGTTCTTCTCACTCATCCCTCTGTGTGTTCTCACCCCCCCTGTGTTCTTCTTACTCCCCCCCCTTGTTCTGCTTACCCCCTTCTTCTTATTACTCCCCCCTTCTGCTTACCCCCTTCTTCTTCTTACTCCCCCCTCTTCTAATTACTCCCCACTCTTTTTCTTATCTCCCCTCCTTCTTACTTCCCCCTTCTTCTTAGTCCCCCCTCTTATTATCCCCCCTCCCCTCTTCTTACTCCCCCCCTCCCCTCTTCTTACTCTCCCCCCTCCCCTCTTTTTACTCTCTCCCCCCCTCCCCTCTTTTTACTCTCCCCCCCCCCTCTTTTTACTCTCCCCCCCCCCTCTTTTTACTCTCTCCCCCCCTCCCCTCTTTTTACTCTCTCCCCCCCTCCCCTCTTTTTACTCTCTCCCCCCCTCCCCTCTTTTTACTCTCTCTCCCCCCCCTCTTTTTTACTCTCACCCCCTCCCCTCTTTTTACTCTCTCCCCCCCTCCCCTCTTTTTACTCTCTCCCCCCCTCTTTTTACTCTCTCCCCCCCTTTTTACTCTCTCCCCCCCTTTTTACTTTCTCCCCCCCTCCCCTCTTTTTACTCTATCCCCCCTCCCCTCTTTTTACTCTCCCCCCCTCCCCTCTTTTTACTCTCCCCCCCTCTTTTTACTCTCCCCCCTCCCCTCTTTTTACTCTCTCCCCCCTCCCCTCTTTTTACTCTCTCCCCCCCTCCCCTCTTTTTACTCTCTCTCCCCCCCTCCCCCTCCCCTCCCCTCTTTTTACTCTCTCCCACCCCCCTCCCCTCTTCTTACTCCCCCCCTCCCCTCTTTTTACTCTCCCCCTCCCCTCTTTTTACTCTCCCCCCCTCTTTTTACTCTCTCCCCCCCCTCTTACTCTCTCTCCCCCTCCCCTCTTTTTACTCTCTCCCCCCTCCCCTCTTTTTACTCTCCCCCCCCTCCCCTCTTTTTACTCTCCCCCCTCCCCTCTTTTTACTCTCTCTCCCCCCCCTCCCCTCTTTTTACTCTCTCTCCCCCCCTCCCCCTCCCCTCTTTTTACTCTCTCCCACCCCCCTCCCCTCTTTTTACTCTCTCCCACCCCCCCTCCCCTCTCCTCTTTTTACTCTCTCCCACCCCCCCTCCCCTCTCCTCTTTTTACTCTCTCCCACCCCCCCTCCCCTCTTTTTACTCTCTCCCACCCCCTCCCCTCTTTTTACTCTCTCCCACCCCCCCTCCCCTCTTTTTACTCTCTCCCACCCCCCACCTCTCTTTTTACTCTCTCCCACCCCCCCACCCCCTCCCCTTCTTCTTTCCCCCTCCCCTGTAGGTGGCCGAGCTGAACTCCAGTCCGCGGTCCCAGCCGGAGTGATAGGAAGGTGCTCAGTGTGCACCTTCCTGTCAGTCCGGCCGGGTACAGGAAACAGAAACTCCTGTTCCGCGCGGAACAGGAGTTTCTGTTTCCTGTACCCGGCCGGACTGACAGGAAGTGCACACTCAGTGTGCACCTTCCCATCACTCCGGCCGGGACCGCGGACCGGAGTTCAGCTCGGCCACCTACAGGGGAGGGGAGGTGAGAAGCAGCTGCAGCCGTCTGAGCGCTCTTTACAGAGCGCTCGGCGGCTGCAGCATTTAAAGGGCCGGCCCGCCGCGGCCGGTCCTAAAAGAATTTCGGGCGGCCTGGGGGGCAATTGCCTCCCTGCCCCCCGGCCCAGCCCGCCCCTGCTGATGTGGGTACCACAAACTTGAAGGGAGAGCGAAAGAGAAGGATTAGTATTAGGAGGAGGAAAGACAAGGAGCTCAGTTTTAGAGAGATTGAGTTTCAGAAAGCGGGAGGACATCCAATCAGAGGTAGAAGAAAGGCAAGCAGTGACAAGTTGCAGGACGGCAGGGGAGAGGTCCGGGGAGGAGAGATATAACTGGGTGTCATCGGCGTACAGGTGGTAGTGGAATCCAAAAGAGGTAATAAGTTTGCCAAGAGAGGCAGTATAGAGAGAAAATAGAATAAATGACAGACTGGCAGCTGAGGAGCTGCTAGTCAGCAGAAAGACAGAGAAAGAAATGTATGTTTACCATTTCCCATAACAATTTATGTAATTGCAAGATAATGATGAAAAAGTAAGAAATACATTTCAAATATAAGTGGTGTCATATTTAGCACACAGAGTCCCTATAAATGGGTTCCTAACCTTCTATCAGTCCCGTCACAACATTCACCTTCACTTGGGGCATTTGTTTACTTTTACTGAATACATTAGAAATGTTCCATATCTTACTGTGGATATTAATTAGCTGTGGCAGGTTAGGGAAGACAAGCTTCACTTCATCCGGAGACAGCAATGCCTCGCTGATTAACTTCTGGTAGAATACAGAGTCCAGAACATGGAGAGCACGAAGGTGGGACTCTTCAGTCACAAAGAGTTCTAGAGCAGAAATAGGAGAATGTATTTAACATGATCAGTGCTGCCTGGAATTACTTTATTATGGGAAGACAAGTTATAAAACCATTGAAAGAAAACATATTAAGAACTCCAGACTTGAATTACAAACTTCCATGCGACATGGAGGCTGCGGTTTTTCTAGTGATTCCTATTAAAGGGACTCTCCAGTGCCAGGAAAACAATCCGTTTTCCTGGAACTGCAGGTCCCCTCTCCCTCCCACCTCCCAATCCACGGTTGCTGAAGGGGTGAAAACCCCTTCAGTGACTTACCAGAGGCAGCGACATGTCCCACGTCACTGCTTCTTCCTCCCCTGCAGCTCCTCCTCTTCATTACGTCGGACGGTGGGCAAGACTGATCCCACCCGCCGGCCGGGGAGACCTAATGCCCATGCGCGGCAATGCTACGCATGCGCATTAGAGCTCTCCATAGGAAAGCATTGAAAATGCTTTTCAATGCTTTCCTATGGGGAATTGAGCGCCGCTGGACGTCCTCACACAGCGTGAGGACGTCCAGCGACGCTCTAGCACAGGTTTTCTGTGCTATAGAGCAGAAAGTGCCCTCTAGTAGACAGCCACTAGAGGTTGAGTTAACCCTGCAAGGTAATTATTGCAGTTTATAAAAAACTGTAATAATTACACTTGCAGGGTTAAGGGTAGTGGGAGTTGGCACCCAGACCACTCCAATCACTGTGAGTGATACAGTTATCTGTGTTCACCAAAGCAACTTGTTACAAAAAGATTTGGGGATCAATAGTTTAGGGAATGTGTGTTTTGGGGTACAATCTGCGCAGTTAGTTACCTTGCTGCCCTTATAAGGCTGTAAAAACCCAAGGCATGAAGTGTTCTGGGGTATATCCCACATTCTCACCATTTAATATGATAACACATGGACTGACATTGTAACTCATTGTCACATAATGTAGCCCTTTCCATCTCATTAGAGATTTTATCATTTAGCTGAATGGAGCAAGGTGAATTCTTAGTGTAAGAGATTTGCCTTGACTTGGCAGGTGAGCTTACACTTGAAAGACCATTGGATACTAAAAACCTCCAGTTATTTAAATGTGCATAGGGATTTGGGATAGTGCACAAGTAATGTTTAATTTTTTATTTATTTTTATTCTATCGGGTGTTAATTTGCATTTTAATTATTGCTGCCGACCAGGAGTAGTGGGAGTTTGAGAACAGGACTTAATTTTGTGTGTCTACATAATATAATTTGCTTCCAGGCACAAACACTACCATGTAATAGGATATAATACACTGTCCCTTTATATGGTAAAATAAATGACAAGTATTGTTGGCACGGAATAAGCAGGACGTGGGCAGAGAAGGTATAAAAACATCGGTGTTTGCAATAAAGTGATTAGAACAAGGACAGACTGGAGCTTTGCCATTGATTATCCCCTGCGCCATCCCTTCCACATAGATGGCATAAAGTGTCTCTTAGTAGAGTTTAGTAACATCAGGCACCGTATGTCCCCCTGGTGCCCTCAAGCAATCTCCTGGGTTTGTTTATAAAGGAAATATCTGGAAATATGTAGTATAGGAAAATTACCCAGATACGCACACCCGAACATTCACACTTTATTCTAGGTGTATAATCATTGTAACACTTACCATGTATCGCCTCCTGTCTCTTAATTTCTCGTGGTTTTAACTGACAAAACACATTCCAACCCACGGTCTCTGACCAGGTAAGACTCGCCCTGAAAGTGAACAAATGGCGTTAGGATTCAGAATTTCTATCTACTGAACGGACAGTTTCCAAACCAGGTAAAATACACAAAGCAAAAGGAAATTGTATTATTCCCTGGAATAACTTGGCCCCCGGTTAAATATGATCGGTATAACACAGCGTGTCTTCTTTTATCTGATTATATATCTGTCTATTCTGGCACCTATCACATCACTGGCTGAGATACATTGACCAGTAAATGTTGACATTGGGGTAATAGTTTGCGAACAGGGTTACATTGGGAGAACCTGGCTGGAAATTATCTATCACTAGTATTACTTGGTTAGAAAGGTTGAGAAATACTGACCTAGATAACTGTTTACTACCTATGGCCGTGCTCCCTCCAGCTGTGTCTGGCCAGGATGGCAATATGGATCATAGTGAATGGGAGCCACATTCATTTCAGTAACATTGTGATATTTATTACTGTATTCAGACTATTTATTCATGATCTCTCCTACTTACATATTCGAGGGCTTGGGTTTCAGAGTATTCGCAGCCATCAGTGATGGTCTCAAGATAAGAGGAACGCCCAAGAGGAGCTGTCCTCCGAAGTCTTCTTGTGTTTGTTTGATATATCAAAGATCCTTGGCCAAGCAGGCTAAAGGATTAGCCCAACAATAAGGAGCTAAACCGAATCTATCGCACCAACCAAGGAAAGTGACCAGTGCTGCTCTGTGCTGAGCAATAGATACTGATTACATCATGCATCATTACATCATAGTGTTAGTTAAGGTGGCAGTTTAAAGGGACAGTAACACTTTTTTTTTTCAGCCACAAGTCTTTTCAACTATGTTTTGAGCTAATTCAATTTTTTATTCAGGAAAAACAAAGGAAACCATTGGCAATAACAGTGCACAAAAGCAATGCAAATAGTTTCCCACAATTTTTTTATGTATTCTTTATATTATAAATTAATGAAATCTGCACAAACCCATTTTTATTATTATTATTATTTTCAATTAATTAATTTTATTTATTTATTTTGAAAGTCAGCCTTTTGCACGAACATACAGTAGAGACATGTCATTAACCCTATACGTCCTCTGGGAAATGAGAGATCAGGTGGTGGAGCTAAGCTGCATGTTCCACCATGATTACTTTCCCCTGTGTTTTGCCAGATATATGTTGTTGCTCTGAGAAACAGGGAATTCCCTAAAAAAAATATTAGTTTTTTTAGTTGAAAAATAATTTTTCATAATAATGTTGTTTTTACTTTAGTAACTTGGAAATGTTGCTGTGTTTATAAGAAGACATCAGAATTACAATGCCATTAACCGTGACACTATTGGACAAACATGACACTAACATAGCAAGGTTGCAGTAAGATAGGTTCAGTGAGTTTGTATTGTTAGTAGCAGTTTGTTTTAGTGGGGCTTAGCATTAATGTGTGTTTAAGGATAGTGGGACTTAGAGTTAGTGCTAAATGATGTTTATTTAGAGATAGTGTTAAAGGGTGTTTAGGGTTAGTGGGAATTGGAGTTAGTGTTAAAGGCTGTTTAGGGTTAGTGGGAATTTGAGTTAGTGTTAAAGGCTGTTTAGGGTTAGTGGGAATTGGAGTTAATGTTAAAGGCTGTTTAGGGTTAGTGGGAATTGGAGTTAGTGTTAAAGGCTGTTTAGGGTTAGTGGGAATTGGAGTTAGTGTTAAAGGCTGTTTAGGGTTAGTGGGAATTGGAGTTAGTGTTAAAGGCTGTTTAGGGTTAGTGGGAATTGGAGTTAGTGTTAAAGGCTGTTTAGGGTTAGTGGGAATTGGAGTTAGTGTTAAAGGCTGTTTAGGGATAGTGGGAATTGGAGTTAGTGTTAAAAGGTGTTTAGGGTTAGTGGGAATTGGAGTTAATGTTAAAAGGTGTATAGGGTTAGTGGGAATTGGAGTTAGTGTTAAAGGCTGTTTAGGATTAGTGGGGATTGGAGTTAGTGTTAAAGGGTGTTTAGGGTTAGTGGGAATTGGAGTTAGTGTTAAAGGATGTTTAGGGTTAGTGGGAATTGGAGTTAGTGTTAAAGGGTGTTTAGGGCTAGTGGGAATTGGAGTTAGTGTTAAAGGCTGTTTAGGGTTAGTGGGAATTGGAGTTAGTGTTAAAGGCTGTTTAGGGTTAGTGGGAATTGGAGTTAGTGTTAAAGGCTGTTTAGGGTTAGTGGGAATTGGAGTTAGTGTTAAAGGGTATTTAGGGTTAGTGGGAATTGGAGTTAGTGTTAAAGGGTGTTTAGGGTTAGTGGGAATTGGAGTTAGTGTTAAAGGGATTTTAGGGTTAGTGGGAATTGGAGTTAGTGTTAAAGGCTGTTTAGGGTTAGTGGGAATTGGAGTTAGTGTTAAAGGGTGTTTAGGGTTAGTGGGAATTGGAGTTAGTGTTAAAGGGTGTTTAGGGTTAGTGGGAATTGGAGTTAACGTTAAAGGCTGTTTAGGGTTAGTGGGAATTAGAGTTAGTGTTAAAGGCTGTTTAGGGTTAGTGGGAATTGGAGTTAGTGTTAAAGGGTGTTTAGGGCTAGTGGGAATTGGAGTTAATGATAAAGGGTGTTTAGGGCTAGTGGGAATTGGAGTTAATGTTAAACGGTGTTTAGGGTTAGTGGGAATTGGAGTTAATGTTAAAGGGTGTTTAGGTTTAGTGGGAATTGGAGTTAGTGTTAAAGGCTGTTTAGGGTTAGTGGGAATTGGAGTTAGCGTTAAAGGCTGTTTAGGGTTAGTGGGAATTAGAGTTAGTGTTAAAGGAGGTTTAGAGTTAGTGGGAATTGGAGTTAGTGTTAAAGGCTATTTAGGGTTAGTGGGAATTGGAGTTAGTGTTAAAGGCTGTTTAAGGTTAGTGGGAATTGGAGTTAGTGTTAAAGGCTATTTAGGGTTAGTGGGAATTGGAGTTAGTGTTAAAGGGTGTTTAGGGTTAGTGGGAATTGGAGTTAGTGTTAAAGGCTGTTTAGGGTTAGTGGGAATTAGAGTTAGTGTTAAAGGAGGTTTAGAGTTAGTGGGAATTGGAGTTAGCGTTAAAGGCTGTTTAGGGTTAGTGGGAATTGGAGTTAGTGTTAAAGGCTGTTTAGGGTTAGTGGGAATTGGAGTTAGTGTTAAAGGCTATTTAGGGTTAGTGGGAATTGGAGTTAGTGTTAAAGGCTGTTTAGGGTTAGTGGGAATTGGAGTTAGTGTTAAAGGCTATTTAGGGTTAGTGGGAATTGGAGTTAGTGTTAAAGGGTGTTTAGGGTTAGTGGGAATTGGAGTTAGTGTTAAAGGCTGTTTAGGGTTAGTGGGAATTGGAGTTAGTGTTAAAGGCTATTTAGGGTTAGTGGGAATTGGAGTTAGTGTTAAAGGCTGTTTAGGGTTAGTGGGAATTGGAGTTAGTGTTAAAGGGTGTTTAGGGTTAGTGGGAATTGGAGTTAGTGTTAAAGGCTGTTTAGGGTTAGTGGGAATTGGAGTTAGTGTTAAAGGGTGTTTAGGGTTAGTGGGAATTGGAGTTAGTGTTAAAGGAGGTTTAGAGTTAGTGGGAATTGGAGTTAGTGTTAAAGGCTATTTAGGGTTAGTGGGAATTGGAGTTAGTGTTAAAGGGTGTTTAGGGTTAGTGGGAATTGGAGTTAGTGTTAAAGGCTATTTAGGGTTAGTGGGAATTGGAGTTAGTGTTAAAGGGTGTTTAGGGTTAGTGGGAATTGGAGTTAGTGTTAAAGGCTGTTTAAGGTTAGTGGGAATTGGAGTTAGTGTTAAAGGCTATTTAGGGTTAGTGGGAATTGGAGTTAGTGTTAAAGGGTGTTTAGGGTTAGTGGGAATTGGAGTTAATGTTAAAGGGTGTTTAGGGTTAGTGGGAATTGGAGTTAGTGTTAAAGGCTGTTTAGGGTTAGTGGGAATTGGAGTTAGTGTTAAAGGCTATTTAGGGTTAGTGGGAATTGGAGTTAATGTTAAAGGGTGTTTAGGGTTAGTGGGAATTGGAGTTAGTGTTAAAGGCTGTTTAAGGTTAGTGGGAATTGGAGTTAGTGTTAAAGGGTGTTTAGGGTTAGTGGGAATTGGAGTTAGTGTTAAAGGCTGTTTAGGGTTAGTGGGAATTGGAGTTAGTGTTAAAGGCTATTTAGGGTTAGTGGGAATTGGAGTTAGTGTTAAAGGGTGTTTAAGGTTAGTGGGAATTGGAGTTAGTGTTAAAGGGTGTTTAGGGTTAGTGGGAATTGGAGTTAATGTTAAAGGGTGTTTAGGGTTAGTGGGAATTGGAGTTAGTGTTAAAGGCTGTTTAGGGTTAGTGGGAATTGGAGTTAGTGTTAAAGGCTGTTTAGGGTTAGTGGGAATTGGAGTTAGTGTTAAAGGCTGTTTAGGGTTAGTGGGAATTGGAGTTAGTGTTAAAGGGTGTTTAGGGTTAGTGGGAATTGGAGTTAGTGTTAAAGGCTGTTTAGGGTTAGTGGGAATTGGAGTTAGTGTTAAAGGGTGTTTAGGGTTAGTGGGAATTGGAGTTAGTGTTAAAGGCTGTTTAGGGTTAGTGGGAATTAGAGTTAGTGTTAAAGGCTGTTTAGGGTTAGTGGGAATTGGAGTTAGTGTTAAAGGCTATTTAGGGTTAGTGGGAATTGGAGTTAATGTTAAACGGTGTTTAGGGTTAGTGGGAATTGGAGTTAATGTTAAAGGGTGTTTAGGGCTAGTGGGAATTGGAGTTAATGTTAAACGGTGTTTAGGGTTAGTGGGAATTGGAGTTAATGTTAAAGGGTGTTTAGGGCTAGTGGGAATTGGAGTTAGTGTTAAAGGGTGTTTAGGGTTAGTGGGAATTGGAGTTAGTGTTAAAGGGTGTTTAGGGTTAGTGGGAATTGGAGTTAGTGTTAAAGGCTGTTTAGGGTTAGTGGGAATTGGAGTTAGTGTTAAAGGCTATTTAGGGTTAGTGGGAATTGGAGTTAGTGTTAAAGGGTGTTTAGGGTTAGTGGGAATTGGAGTTAGTGTTAAAGGGTGTTTAGGGTTAGTGGGAATTGGAGTTAATGTTAAAGGGTGTTTAGGGTTAGTGGGAATTGGAGTTAGTGTTAAAGGCTGTTTAGGGTTAGTGGGAATTGGAGTTAGTGTTAAAGGCTGTTTAGGGTTAGTGGGAATTGGAGTTAGTGTTAAAGGCTGTTTAGGGTTAGTGGGAATTGGAGTTAGTGTTAAAGGGTGTTTAGGGTTAGTGGGAATTGGAGTTAGTGTTAAAGGCTGTTTAGGGTTAGTGGGAATTGGAGTTAGTGTTAAAGGGTGTTTAGGGTTAGTGGGAATTGGAGTTAGTGTTAAAGGCTGTTTAGGGTTAGTGGGAATTAGAGTTAGTGTTAAAGGCTGTTTAGGGTTAGTGGGAATTGGAGTTAGTGTTAAAGGCTATTTAGGGTTAGTGGGAATTGGAGTTAATGTTAAACGGTGTTTAGGGTTAGTGGGAATTGGAGTTAATGTTAAAGGGTGTTTAGGGCTAGTGGGAATTGGAGTTAATGTTAAACGGTGTTTAGGGTTAGTGGGAATTGGAGTTAATGTTAAAGGGTGTTTAGGGCTAGTGGGAATTGGAGTTAATGTTAAAGGCTGTTTAGGGTTAGTGGGAATTGGAGTAAGTGTTAAAGGGTGTTTAGGGTTAGTGGGAATTGGAGTTAGTGTTAAAGGCTGTTTAGGGTTAGTGGGAATTGGAGTTAATGTTAAAGGGTGTTTAGGGCTAGTGGGAATTGGAGTTAATGTTAAAAGGTGTTTAGGGTTAGTGGGAATTGGAGTTAATGTTAAAGGGTGTTTAGGGCTAGTGGGAATTGGAGTTAATGTTAAACGGTGTTTAGGGTTAGTGGGAATTGGAGTTAATGTTAAACGGTGTTTAGGGTTAGTGGGAATTGGAGTTAGTTTTAAAGGCTGTTTAGGGTTAGTGGGAATTGAAGTTAGCGTTAAAGGCTGTTTAGGGTTAGTGGGAATTAGAGTTAGTGTTAAGGGAGGTTTAGAGTTAGTGGGAATTGGAGTTAGTGTTAAAGGCTGTTTAGGGTTAGTGGGAATTGGAGTTAGTGTTAAAGGCTATTTAGGGTTAGTGGGAATTGGAGTTAATGTTAAAGGGTGTTTAGGGCTAGTGGGAATTGGAGTTAATGTTAAAGGGTGTTTAGGGCTAGTGGGAATTGGAGTTAATGTTAAAGGGTGTTTAGGTTTAGTGGGAATTGGAGTTAGTGTTAAAGGCTGTTTAGGGCTAGTGGGAATTGGAGTTAGTGTTAAAGGCTGTTTAGGGTTAGTGGGAATTGGAGTTAATGTTAAAGGCTGTTTAAGGTTAGTGGGAATTGGAGTTAGTGTTAAAGGCTGTTTAGGGTTAGTGGGAATTGGAGTTAGTGTTAAAGGCTGTTTAAGGTTAGTGGGAATTGGAGTTAGTGTTAAAGGCTATTTAGGGTTAGTGGGAATTGGAGTTAGTGTTAAAGGCTATTTAGGGTTAGTGGGAATTGGAGTTAGTGTTAAAGGCTGTTTAGGGTTAGTGGGAATTGGAGTTAGTGTTAAAGGCTGTTTAGGGTTAGTGGGAATTGGAGTTAATGTTAAAGGGTGTTTAGGGCTAGTGGGAATTGGAGTTAATGTTAAAAGGTGTTTAGGGTTAGTGGGAATTGGAGTTAATGTTAAAGGGTGTTTAGGGCTAGTGGGAATTGGAGTTAATGTTAAAGGGTGTTTAGGGTTAGTGGGAATTGGAGTTAATGTTAAAGGGTTTTTAGGGTTAGTGGGAATTGGAGTTAGTGTTAAAGGCTATTTAGGGTTAGTGGGAATTGGAGTTAGTGTTAAAGGGTGTTTAGGGTTAGTGGGAATTGGAGTTAGTGTTAAAGGCTATTTAGGGTTAGTGGGAATTGGAGTTAGTGTTAAAGGGTGTTTAGGGTTAGTGGGAATTGGAGTTAATGTTAAAGGCTATTTAGGGTTAGTGGGAATTGGAGTTAGTGTTAAAGGGTGTTTAGGGCTAGTGGGAATTGGAGTTAGTGTTAAAGGGTGTTTAGGGTTAGTGGGAATTGGAGTTAGTGTTAAAGGCTGTTTAAGGTTAGTGGGAATTGGAGTTAGTGTTAAAGGCTATTTAGGTTTAGAGGGAATTGGAGTTAGTGTTAAAGGCTGTTTAGGGTTAGTGGGAATTGGAGTTAATGTTAAAGGGTGTTTAGGGTTAGTGGGAATTGGAGTTAGTGTTAAAGGCTGTTTAGGGTTAGTGGGAATTGGAGTTAGTGTTAAAGGCTATTTAGGGTTAGTGGGAATTGGAGTTAGTGTTAAAGGGTGTTTAGGGTTAGTGGGAATTGGAGTTAGTGTTAAAGGGTGTTTAGGGTTAGTGGGAATTGGAGTTAATGTTAAAGGGTGTTTAGGGTTAGTGGGAATTGGAGTTAGTGTTAAAGGCTGTTTAGGGTTAGTGGGAATTGGAGTTAGTGTTAAAGGCTGTTTAGGGTTAGTGGGAATTGGAGTTAGTGTTAAAGGCTGTTTAGGGTTAGTGGGAATTGGAGTTAGTGTTAAAGGCTGTTTAGGGTTAGTGGGAATTGGAGTTAGTGTTAAAGGCTGTTTAGGGTTAGTGGGAATTGGAGTTAGTGTTAAAGGCTGTTTAGGGTTAGTGGGAATTAGAGTTAGTGTTAAAGGCTTTTTAGGGTTAGTGGGAATTGGAGTTAATGTTAAACGGTGTTTAGGGTTAGTGGGAATTGGAGTTAATGTTAAAGGGTGTTTAGGGTTAGTGGGAATTGGAGTTAATGTTAAAGGGTGTTTAGGGCTAGTGGGAATTGGAGTTAATGTTAAACGGTGTTTAGGGTTAGTGGGAATTGGAGTTAATGTTAAAGGGTGTTTAGGGCTAGTGGGAATTGGAGTTAATGTTAAAGTCTGTTTAGGGTTAGTGGGAATTGGAGTAAGTGTTAAAGGGTGTTTAGGGTTAGTGGGAATTGGAGTTAATGTTAAAGGCTGTTTAGGGTTAGTGGGAATTGGAGTTAGTGTTAAAGGCTGTTTAGGGTTAGTGGGAATTGGAGTTAATGTTAAAGGGTGTTTAGGGCTAGTGGGAATTGGAGTTAATGTTAAAAGGTGTTTAGGGTTAGTGGGAATTGGAGTTAATGTTAAAGGGTGTTTAGGGCTAGTGGGAATTGGAGTTAATGTTAAACGGTGTTTAGGGTTAGTGGGAATTGGAGTTAATGTTAAACGGTGTTTAGGGTTAGTGGGAATTGGAGTTAATGTTAAACGGTGTTTAGGGTTAGTGGGAATTGGAGTTAGTGTTAAAGGCTGTTTAGGGTTAGTGGGAATTGGAGTAAGTGTTAAAGGGTATTTATGGTAAGTTGGAATTGGAGTTAGTGTTAAAGGGTGTTTAGGGTTAGTGGGAATTGGAGTTAGTGTTAAAGGGTATTTATGGTAAGTTGGAATTGGAGTTAGTGTTAAAGGCTGTATAGGGTTAGTGGGAATTGAAGTTAGCGTTAAAGGCTGTTTAGGGTTAGTGGGAATTAGAGTTAGTGTTAAGGGAGGTTTAGAGTTAGTGGGAATTGGAGTTAGTGTTAAAGGCTGTTTAGGGTTAGTGGGAATTGGAGTTAGTGTTAAAGGCTATTTAGGGTTAGTGGGAATTGGAGTTAATGTTAAAGGGTGTTTAGGGCTAGTGGGAATTGGAGTTAATGTTAAAGGGTGTTTAGGGTTAGTGGGAATTGGAGTTAGTGTTAAAGGGTATTTATGGTAAGTTGGAATTTGAGTTAGTGTTAAAGGGTGTTTAGGGTTAGTGGGAATTGGAGTTAGTGTTAAAGGGTATTTATGGTAAGTTGGAATTGGAGTTAGTGTTAAAGGGTGTTTAGGGTTAGTGGGAATTAGAGTTAGTGTTAAAGGCTGTTTAGGGTTAGTGGGAATTGGAGTTAGTGTTAAAGGCTGTTTAGGGTTAGTGGGAATTGGAGTTAGTGTTAAAGGGTGTTTAGGGTTAGTGGGAATTGGAGTTAGTGTTAAAGGCTGTTTAGGGTTAGTGGGAATTGGAGTTAGTGTTAGAGGGTGTTTAGGGTTAGTGGGAATTGGAGTTAGTGTTAAAGGCTGTTTAGGGTTAGTGGGAATTGGAGCTAGTGTTAAAGGCTGTTTAGGGTTAGTGGGAATTGGAGTAAGTGTTAAAGGCTGTTTAGGGTTAGTGGGAATTGGAGTTAATGATAAAGGCTGTTTAGGGTTAGTGGGAATTGGAGTAAGTGTTAAAGGGTGTTTAGGGTTAGTGGGAATTGGAGTTAGTGTTAAAGGCTGTTTAGGGTTAGTGGGAATTGGAGTTAGTGTTAAAGGCTGTTTAGGGTTAGTGCTGTTGCGAACACAAAATTTTCGGTTCGCAAATGGCGAACGGGAACTTCCGCAAATGTTCGCGAACCGGCAAACCGGGCGAACCGCCTTTGACTTCAATGGGCAGGCAAATTTTAAAACCCACGGGGACTGTTTCTGGCCACAAAAGTGATGCAAAAGTTGTTTGAAGGGGACTAATACCTTGACTGTGGCATGCCGGAGGGGGATCCATGGCAAAACTCCCATGGAAAATGACACAGTTGATGCAGAGTCTGGTTTTAATCCATAAAGGGCAGAAATCACCTAACATTCCTAAATCGCAATGGATATGGATTGACATCTGACATATGACATATTGACACCTTGACATATGGATTGACACCTTGACATATGGATTGACATCTGTCCTCAGAGACCCTGATACACACTGACACAGAGCAGAATAGGGACTGTTCCCCTTACATAGGGTCACTTGGTAGGTATGGATTGACACCTGTACTCAAAGCCCCTGATACACACTGACACAGAGCAGAATAGAGACTGTTCCCCGTCCTCAGAGACCATGATACACGCTGACACAGAGCAGAATAGAGACCGGGGGTCTAGTAGCGTGGACACCCAGCACAGGTCGTTCTCCTTCAGCCTTTTTATACGAGGGTCCCTCAACAGGCACGACAGCATGAAAGACCTCATTTGCACAAGGTTGGATGCCGAGCTACTCATTTCCCGTTGTTCCTCCTCCTCACACAGAGCAGAATAGGGACTGTTCCCCTTACATAGGGTCACTTGGCAGGTATGAATTGACACCTGTCCTCAAAGCCCCTGATACACACTGACACAGAGCAGAATAGAGACTGTTCCCCGTCCTCAGAGACCATGATACACACTGACACAGAGCAGAATAGAGACCGGGGGTCTAGTAGCGTGGACACCCAGCACAGGTCGTTTTCCTTCAGCCTTTTTATACGAGGGTCCCTCAACAGGCACGACAGCATGAAAGACCACATTTGCACAAGGTTGGATGCCGAGCTACTCATTTCCTGTTCCTCCTCCTCACACAGAGCAGAATAGGGACTGTTCCCCCTACGTAGGGTCACTTGGCAGGTATAGATTGACACCTGTCCTCAAAGCCCCTGATACACACTGACAAAGAGCAGAATAGAGACTGTTCCCCCTACATAGGGTCACTTGGCAGGTATGTATTGACACCTGTCCTCAAAGCCCCTGATACACACTGACAAAGAGCAGAAGAGAGACTGTTCCCCGTCCTCAAAGCCCCTGATACACACTGACACAGAGCAGAATAGAGATTGTTCCCCCTACATAGGGTCATTTGGCAGGTATGGATTAACACCTGTCCTCAAAGCCCCTGATACACACTGACACAGAGCAGAATAGAGACTGTTCCCCATCCTCAGAGACCATGATACACACTGACACAGAGCAGAATAGAGACTGTTCCCCCTACATAGGGTCACTTGGCAGGTATGGATTGACACCTGTCCTCAAAGCCCCTGATACACACTGACAAAGAGCAGAATAGAGACTGTTCCCCGTCCTCAAAGCCCCTGATACACACTGACAAAGAGCAGAATAGAGACTGTTCCCCGTCCTCAAAGCCCCTGATACACACTGACAAAGAGCAGAATAGAGACTGTTCCCCCTACATAGGGTCACTTGGCAGGTATGTATTGACACCTGTCCTCAAAGCCCCTGATACACACTGACAAAGAGCAGAATAGAGACTGTTCCCTGTCCTCAAAGCCCCTGATACACACTGACAAAGAGCAGAATAGAGACTGTTCCCCCTACATAGGGTCACTTGTCAGGTATGTATTAACACCTGTCCTCAAAGCCCCTGATACACACTGACACAGAGCAGAATAGAGACTGTTCCCCATCCTCAGAGCCCCTGATACACACTGACAAAGAGCAGAATAGAGACTGTTCCCCCTACATAGGGTCACTTGGCAGTTATGTATGGACACCTGTCCTCAAAGTCCCTGATACACACTGACAAAGAGCAGAATAGAGACTGTTCCCTGTCCTCAGAGACCATGATACACACTGACACAGAGCAGAATAGAGACTATTACCCCTACATAAGGTCACTTGGCAGATATGGATTCACACCTGTCCTCAGAGACCATGATACACACTGACACAGAGCAGAATAGGGATGTGGAATAGCATCTGGGGAGCTGGGGGGGTGCCGTTGATGTGGAGCAAGACGCAGCAGTAGAAGAGGACTCAGCCGAGGAGGTTATGGAAGAGGATGGAGTAGGAGGAGTAGAGGAGATGGCAGCAGGCCTGCCTGCAAGTCGTGGCGGTGTCACCAACTCCTCTGCAGAGCCACGCATTCCATGCTTGGCAGCCGTCAGCAGGTTTACCCAATGCGCAGTGTAGGTGATATACCTGCCCTGACCATGATTTGCAGACCAGGTGTCAGTGGTCAGATGGACCCTTGCCCCAACACTGTGTGCCAGACATGCCATTACTTCCTTTTGCACAATCGAGTACAGGTTGGGGATTGCCTTTTTTGAAAAGAAATTTCGGCCGGGTACCTTCCACTGCGTTGTCCCAATAGCTACAAATTTTTTTGAACGCCTCAGACTCCACCAGCTTGTATGGTAAAAGCTGGCGGGCTAGGGGGCGTGTCCTAACTACTGAAGCGAGAAGTCGCCATGCGTACGCCAGGCATACTGTACGCAACATGCAGGAGGCAGAGGGAATCCTGGGGCAACTGGGTCTCCCTCCGGACTCGCTACTCACATCGAAGCCTCCAACAAACTCCACACTCCCTCCATATTGGGGCAACGCCGAGGCTCCAACATTTGTCCCTGGAAACCTAGCCGGGACATCATGCACAACTTGAATGGAAAACGAGACTAACAGGTCAACCCTGCTTACGGAGACTCTCAGGTCATTGATCGGGTCAAGAGGAGGGGAAAAACTTCAAAAATAGATTCCTGGCAAATTCTTAAAAAAAACGTGCAAACATAAATCCGGAAAGTACAGAAAGTACAGTGCTTAATCGTATTGGTGTACTAATTTCCAGTATATCTAAAAATGTTTTACATATTTTCTGATTGTAATTGCCATGTGTACCTTTCATATGCCCATGTGAAACGTTTTACCATTTAGGGCCCGAGTGGGGTCATTTAAACAGATCATACCTCGAGTGCATAGTGCGTTTAATCCGACTTGTTAATGTTAGTTATTCACTAAGCTTAGTGAAAACATAGTTGGCTTAAAGATGTTTTCGATTCAAGTTCTTGTGCCCCACAGTTCAAATTAACATTCAAATGACAATTCATGACAGATCACACAAGTGAATAGCCCTGCCAATGTCGTCTCAGAATTTTTTTTTTATCTAAGAAGAAATAAAAATGCATATCAACGAAAAATGCTGGCGGGCTAATAGTTCGGACAAGCCAACTGTCACACGCTGGGCAAGGGGGTGACTTTGTGACATTGGCTTCTTACGCTCAAACATGTCCTTGACAGACACCTGACTGTGGGCAGATGGGCGGGAACTGCTCAAGGCGAGAGACGGAGTCAGGGCCGGACTGGGAACAGAAAGCAGCCCTGGAAAAAAAAATATTTCAGCCCTCTAATTCATTGTGTCACATAGTATGCTTGTATTGTTTATATGTATGCACTTTGAAGAAGACTTTTGTCTTACCTGCAGCCCCTCGCTCTAGATGATCCATGGGTGTTACAGTGCTATAACCACCACCCTCCAGGACGCTCCCTGTCCGTTGTGACTGGCTCTGCTTGGGGACAATTCTTTAAGCAGGGAAACACTCCATGCCAATATCAGCATATCGGCATCAGTGTGTCAATTGTATAATTTCAGAAAATATATATATATATTAAAAGAATGTCCCACATTAATAAATCACACTAGTTCAATGGCACACACACACACTGACTACAGAAAAGCTCACTGACACAAAAGAGCTCACTACAGACAAGCTCACCGATAAACACAAAAGCTCTCTGACACATGCACAAGCTCACTACAGACAAGCTTACTGCCGTACACAAATTCACTGACATTCACTCAAGCACACTAGAGACAAATTCAGTGACAAACACAACCTAACTACAGACAAGCTCACCACACACACAACCTCTCTGACTAACACAAGCTTGATAATGACAAACACAGAAGTGATCTGACCCACACAAGCTTACTGACACACAGAAGCTCTCTGATACACACACAAGCACACTACAAGCTCACTGATACACAAGCACACTACAAGCTCACTGACAAACACACAAGCACACCACAAGCTCACTGATGCACACTACAAGCTCACTGATATACACAAGCACACTACAAGCTCACTGATACACACAAGCACACCACAAGCTCACTGATATACACACAAGCACACCACAAGCTCACTGACAAACACACAAGCTCACTAATACACACAAGCACACTACAAGCTCACTGATGCACACTACAAGCTCACTGATATACACAAGCACACTACAAGCTCACTGATACACACAAGCACACTACAAGCTCACGGATATACACACAAGCACACCACAAGCTCACTGACAAACACACAAGCTCACTAATACACACACAAGCACACTACAAGCTCACTGATACACAAGCACACTACAAGCTCACTGACAAACACACAAACACACCACAAGCTCACTGATGCACACTACAAGCTCACTGATACACACAAGCACACTACAAGCTCACTGATACACACAAGCACACCACAAGCTCACTGATACACACACTCTCTCTCTCACTCTCTCACACTCTCTCATTCTCTCTCTCACACTCTCTCCCTCTCTCTCTCTCTCACACTCTCTCTCACTCTCTCTCTCTCACACTCTCACTCTCTCTCACTCTCTTACTCTCACTCTCTCTCACTCTCTCACACTCTCTCTCTCTCACACTCTCTCCCTCTCCCTCTCTCTCCCTCTCACACTCTCTCCCTCTCTCACACTCTCTCTCTCACACTCTCTCTCTCACTCTCTCTCTCACTCTATCTCTCACTCTCTCACACTCTGTCTCTCACACTCTCTCACTCACCACTCTCTCTCTCAGTCTCTCACACACTCTCTCTCACACTCTCTCACACTCTCTCTCACACTCTCTCTCACTCTCACTCTCTTACTCTCACTCTCACTCTCTTACTCTCACACTCTCTCTATCTCACACTCTCTCTCTCACACACTCTCTCTCTCACACTCTCACACTCTCTCCCTCTCACTCTCTCTCTCTCTCACTCTCTCCCTCTCTCACACTCTCTCCCTCTCTCACACTCTCTCTCTCACTCTCTCACACTCAGTCTCTCACACTCTCTCACTCACCACTCTCTCTCTCAGTCTCTCACACACTCTCTCTCACTCTCTCTCACTCTCTTACTCTCTCTCCCTCTCTTACTCTCTCCCTCTCTCTCTCACACTCTCTCTCTCTCACACTCTCTCCCTCTCTCTCTCACACTCTCTCCCTCTCTCTCTCTCACACTCTCTCTCTCACACTCTCACTCTCTCTCTTCTCTCACTCTCTCTCACTCTCTCTCTCACACTCTCTCTCACAATCTCTCTCACTCTCTCAGTCTCTCTCTCTCACACTCTCTCACTCTCTCTCTCTCTCTGTCTCTAACACTCTCTCACTCTCTCTAACACTCTCTCACTCTCTCTCTCTCTGTCTCTCACACTCTCTCTCTCTCACTCTCTCTAACACTCTCTCACTCTCTCTCTCTCTGTCTCTCACACTCTCTCTCTCTCTAACACTATCTCACTCTCTCTGTCTCTCACACTCTCTCTCTCTCACTCTCTCTCTGTCTCTCACACTCTCTCACCCACACACTCTCTCTCTCTCTCTCTCTCTCTCAGTATCAATCATACAATTACCTGTCACTGGCAGTGTGGATCCTGTTCAGGTGCTTCCTGTACTTCCTCTTCCTGTGTGAAAGTTCACCAGGCTGAGGCTGGTGGGCGGAGCTCCAGTGCGGGGGCTGGATCCTACCAGACTGGCCGTGCAGAGGAGCTGGCAGTGTGGGAGACTCTCTCTCCTCCCTGCTGGAGGTGGCTGCCACCTATGTCTGTGTAGCAGCCACTTAGGTAATTATCTGCCCCAGCCTCACACAAAACCTCACAGGAGGGAAAAATGTGTGAAATGCTGCACTGCCGGCCCCAAGTCCACCAGCCCACCGGGAAATTCCCCGGTATCCCGGTGGGCCAGTCCGGCCCTGGACGGAGTGGCGGATGGTTGAGAGGGGGCAAGGAGGACAGCAGTGGCTGAAGATGCTGGACCAGGAGGAGGATGGCGGCTTTGAGTTTGTGTGCTGCTTGTACTCATGTGTTGATCCCATAGGCGTTTGTGATGTGCGATCATGTGCCTACGCAATGCAGTTGTACCTAGGTGGGTGTTGGACTTCCCACGACTCAGTTTCTTTTGGCACAGGTTGCAAATGGCATCCCTGTTGTCACAGGCAGACACACAAAAAAAATGCCACACTGCTGAGCTCTGCAATGACGGCATTCTGGTGGTGGACACAGCATGCGTTGATTGGCGTGCTGTCGGGCTGACCCCGGGTGCCGATGCATGCTGTCTGACTATGCCACTAGCTCCTTGCGACGACCTCCCCCTGCTTCCAACTCGTCTCCACCTCCTCTCTGTCTCCCCATCTGAACTTTCCCCCTGTTCTTCTTCTCTTCTAGCGGGCACCCACGTGACATCCATGGACACATCGTCATCATCAAATGCTTCACTTGTATCTGACAACTCAGCAAAGGAAGCAGCAGCGGGTACAACATCATCATCATCACACCGTACGTCCATGTGTGTAATGCTGCCTGCCTGAGACATAGACCAGATATGAGTGGCACTGTGCAGTGGCAGAGGTTGGCAGAGTACACGCTGTAGGCCTGACACACCCGCTTGAAGACAACTAACTGCTATTCAATCTATAACAGTGAAAAAAGTTTTTAGGTTTTAAATGCACGCTATTGTGACACCAGATATGAGTAGCAAATTACACTTACAGGTTGGCAGAGCACACGCTGAAGGCCAGACACCCGCTTTAAGGACACTGACTGCTATTAGCTTACACTGGAAAACTGTTTTTCTTTGTAAAAGCTCGCTGCAGAGACACCAGATATGAGTGGCAACTGTCAAAGTACGCTGGCAGGGTTCTTCAGGGCACACGCTGAAGGAAGGCCTGACACACCCGCTTTAAGGACACTGACTGCTATTAGCTTACACTGGAAAACTGTTTTTCTTTGTAAAAGCACGCTACAGAGACACCAGATATGAGTGGCAACTGTCAAAGTACGCTGGCAGGGTTCTGCAGGGCACACGCTGAAGGAAGGCCTGACACACCCGCTTTAAGGACACTGACTGCTATTAGCTTACACTGGAAAACTTTTTTTCTTTGTAAAAGCACGCTATAGAGACACCAGATATGAGTGGCAACTGTCAAAGTACGCTGGCAGGGTTCTGCCGGGCACAGGCTGAAGGCCTGAAACACCCGCTTTAAGGACACTGACTGCTATTAGGTTACACTGGAAAACTTTTTTTCTTTGTAAAAGCACGCTACAGAGACATCAGATATGAGTGGCAACTTTCAAAGAACGCTGGCAGGGTTCTGCAGGGCACACGCTGAAGGAAGGCCTGACACATCCGCTTTAAGGACACTGACTGCTATTAGCTTACACTGGAAAACTGTTTTTCTTTGTAAAAGCTCACTACAGAGACACCAGATATGAGTGGCAACTGTCAAAGTACGCTGGCAGGGTTCTTCAGGGCACACGCTGAAGGAAGGCCTGACACACCCGCTTTAAGGACACTGACTGCTATTAGCTTACACTGGAAAACAGTTTTTCTTTGTAAAAGCACGCTACAGAGACACCAGATATGAGTGGCAACTGTCAAAGTACGCTGGCAGGGTTCTGCAGGGC
This sequence comes from Pelobates fuscus, assembly GCF_036172605.1. NCBI lineage: Eukaryota > Metazoa > Chordata > Amphibia > Anura > Pelobatidae > Pelobates > Pelobates fuscus. The sequence continues at coordinate 379,735,308 of NC_086320.1, forward strand.
ACACGCTGAAGGAAGGTCTGACAGACCCGCTTTAAGGACACTGACTGCTATTAGCTTACACTGGAAAACAGTTTTTCTTTGTAAAAGCACGCTACAGAGACACCAGATATGAGTGGCAACTGTCAAAGTACGCTGGCAGGGTTATGCAGGGCACACGCTGAAGGAAGGCCTGACACACCCGCTTTAAGGACACTGACTGCTATTAGCTTACACTGGAAAACTTTTTTTATTTGTGAAAGCACGCTATAGAGACACCAGATATGAGTGGCAACTGTCAAAGTACGCTGGCAGGGTTCTGCAGGGCACACGCTGAAGGCCTGAAACACCCGCTTTAAGGACACTGACTGCTATTAGCTTACACTGGAAAACTTTTTTTCTTTGTAAAAGCACGCTACAGAGACACCAGATATGAGTGGCAACTGTAGAAGAACGCTGGCAGGGTTCTGCAGGGCACACGCTGAAGGAAGGCCTGACACATCCGCTTTAAGGACACTGACTGCTATTAGCTTACACTGGAAAACTGTTTTTCTTTGTAAAAGCACGCTATAGAGACACCAGATATGAGTGGCAACTGTCAAAGTACGCTGGCAGGGTTCTGCCGGGCACAGGCTGAAGGCCTGAAACACCCGCTTTAAGGACACTGACTGCTATTAGGTTACACTGGAAAACTTTTTTTCTTTGTAAAAGCACGCTACAGAGACATCAGATCTGAGTGGCAACTTTCAAAGAACGCTGGCAGGGTTCTGCAGGGCACACGCTGAAGGAAGGCCTGACACATCCGCTTTAAGGACACTGACTGCTATTAGCTTACACTGGAAAACTGTTTTTCTTTGTAAAAGCTCACTACAGAGACACCAGATATGAGTGGCAACTGTCAAAGTACGCTGGCAGGGTTCTTCAGGGCACACGCTGAAGGAAGGCCTGACACACCCGCTTTAAGGACACTGACTGCTATTAGCTTACACTGGAAAACAGTTTTTCTTTGTAAAAGCACGCTACAGAGACACCAGATATGAGTGGCAACTGTCAAAGTACGCTGGCAGGGTTCTGCAGGGCACACGCTGAAGGAAGGTCTGACAGACCCGCTTTAAGGACACTGACTGCTATTAGCTTACACTGGAAAACAGTTTTTCTTTGTAAAAGCACGCTACAGAGACACCAGATATGAGTGGCAACTGTCAAAGTACGCTGGCAGGGTTATGCAGGGCACACGCTGAAGGAAGGCCTGACACACCCGCTTTAAGGACACTGACTGCTATTAGCTTACACTGGAAAACTGTTTTTCTTTGTAAAAGCACGCTACAGAGACACCAGATATGAGTGGCAACTGTCAAAGTACGCTGGCAGGGTTCTGCAGGGCACACGCTGAAGGAAGGCCTGACACACCCGCTTTAAGGACACTGACTGCTATTAGCTTACACTGGAAAACTTTTTTTCTTTGTAAAAGCACGCTATAGAGACACCAGATATGAGTGGCAACTGTCAAAGTACGCTGGCAGGGTTCTGCCGGGCACAGGCTGAAGGCCTGAAACACCCGCTTTAAGGACACTGACTGCTATTAGGTTACACTGGAAAACTTTTTTTCTTTGTAAAAGCACGCTACAGAGACATCAGATATGAGTGGCAACTTTCAAAGAACGCTGGCAGGGTTCTGCAGGGCACACGCTGAAGGAAGGCCTGACACATCCGCTTTAAGGACACTGACTGCTATTAGCTTACACTGGAAAACTGTTTTTCTTTGTAAAAGCTCACTACAGAGACACCAGATATGAGTGGCAACTGTCAAAGTACGCTGGCAGGGTTCTTCAGGGCACACGCTGAAGGAAGGCCTGACACACCCGCTTTAAGGACACTGACTGCTATTAGCTTACACTGGAAAACAGTTTTTCTTTGTAAAAGCACGCTACAGAGACACCAGATATGAGTGGCAACTGTCAAAGTACGCTGGCAGGGTTCTGCAGGGCACACGCTGAAGGAAGGTCTGACAGACCCGCTTTAAGGACACTGACTGCTATTAGCTTACACTGGAAAACAGTTTTTCTTTGTAAAAGCACGCTACAGAGACACCAGATATGAGTGGCAACTGTCAAAGTACGCTGGCAGGGTTATGCAGGGCACACGCTGAAGGAAGGCCTGACACACCCGCTTTAAGGACACTGACTGCTATTAGCTTACACTGGAAAACTTTTTTTATTTGTGAAAGCACGCTATAGAGACACCAGATATGAGTGGCAACTGTCAAAGTACGCTGGCAGGGTTCTGCAGGGCACACGCTGAAGGCCTGAAACACCCGCTTTAAGGACACTGACTGCTATTAGCTTACACTGGAAAACTTTTTTTCTTTGTAAAAGCACGCTACAGAGACACCAGATATGAGTGGCAACTGTAGAAGAACGCTGGCAGGGTTCTGCAGGGCACACGCTGAAGGAAGGCCTGACACATCCGCTTTAAGGACACTGACTGCTATTAGCTTACACTGGAAAACTGTTTTTCTTTGTAAAAGCACGCTATAGAGACACCAGATATGAGTGGCAACTGTCAAAGTACGCTGGCAGGGTTCTGCCGGGCACAGGCTGAAGGCCTGAAACACCCGCTTTAAGGACACTGACTGCTATTAGGTTACACTGGAAAACTTTTTTTCTTTGTAAAAGCACGCTACAGAGACATCAGATCTGAGTGGCAACTTTCAAAGAACGCTGGCAGGGTTCTGCAGGGCACACGCTGAAGGAAGGCCTGACACATCCGCTTTAAGGACACTGACTGCTATTAGCTTACACTGGAAAACTGTTTTTCTTTGTAAAAGCTCACTACAGAGACACCAGATATGAGTGGCAACTGTCAAAGTACGCTGGCAGGGTTCTTCAGGGCACACGCTGAAGGAAGGCCTGACACACCCGCTTTAAGGACACTGACTGCTATTAGCTTACACTGGAAAACAGTTTTTCTTTGTAAAAGCACGCTACAGAGACACCAGATATGAGTGGCAACTGTCAAAGTACGCTGGCAGGGTTCTGCAGGGCACACGCTGAAGGAAGGTCTGACAGACCCGCTTTAAGGACACTGACTGCTATTAGCTTACACTGGAAAACAGTTTTTCTTTGTAAAAGCACGCTACAGAGACACCAGATATGAGTGGCAACTGTCAAAGTACGCTGGCAGGGTTATGCAGGGCACACGCTGAAGGAAGGCCTGACACACCCGCTTTAAGGACACTGACTGCTATTAGCTTACACTGGAAAACTTTTTTTATTTGTGAAAGCACGCTATAGAGACACCAGATATGAGTGGCAACTGTCAAAGTACGCTGGCAGGGTTCTGCAGGGCACACGCTGAAGGCCTGAAACACCCGCTTTAAGGACACTGACTGCTATTAGCTTACACTGGAAAACTTTTTTTCTTTGTAAAAGCACGCTACAGAGACACCAGATATGAGTGGCAACTGTAGAAGAACGCTGGCAGGGTTCTGCAGGGCACACGCTGAAGGAAGGCCTGACACATCCGCTTTAAGGACACTGACTGCTATTAGCTTACACTGGAAAACTGTTTTTCTTTGTAAAAGCTCACTACAGAGACACCAGATATGAGTGGCAACTGTCAAAGTATGCTGGCAGGGTTCTTCAGGGCACACGCTGAAGGAAGGCCTGACACACCCGCTTTAAGGACACTGACTGCTATTAGCTTACACTGGAAAACAGTTTTTTCTTTGTAAAAGCACTCTATAGAGACACCAGATATGAGTGGCAACTGTCAAAGTACGCTGGCAGGGTTCTGCAGGGCACACGCTGAAGGAAGGTCTGACAGACCCGCTTTAAGGACACTGACTGCTATTAGCTTACACTGGAAAACTGTTTTTTCTTTGTAAAAGCACTCTATAGAGACACCAGATATGAGTGGCAACTGTCAAAGTACGCTGGCAGGGTTCTGCATGGCACATGCTGAAGGCCTGAAACACCCGCTTTAAGGACACTGACTGCTATTAGCTTACACTGAGAAACTTTTTTTCTTTGTAAAAGCACGCTACAGAGACACCAGATATGAGTGGCAACTGTCAAAGTACGCTGGCAGGGTTCTGCAGGGCACACGCTGAAGGAAGGCCTGACACAACCGCTTTAAGGACACTGACTGCTATTAGCTTACACTGGAAAACTTTTTTTCTTTGTAAAAGCACGCTATAGAGACACCAGATATGAGTGGCAACTGTCAAAGTACACTGGCAGAGTTCTGCAGGGAACACGCTGAAGGCCTGAAACACCCGCTTTAAGGACACTGACTGCTATTAGCTTACACTTGAAAACTTTTTTTGTTTGTAAAAGCACACTACAGAGACACCAGATATGAGTGGCAACTGTCAAAGTACGCTGGCAGGGTTCTGCAGGGCACACGCTGAAGGAAGGCCTGACACACCCGCTTTAAGGACACTGACTGCTATTAGCTTACACTGGAAAACTTTTTTTCTTTGTAAAAACACGCTACAGAGACACCAGATATGATTGGTGGCACTGGGCAAATGGACACAGTATCCACTGAGCCTGACACAGAAGCTGGCAGACAACTAACTGCTCTTCTTCAATCTATTACAGTGAAAAAAATGTTTGGGTTTTAAATGCAAGCTTAAGCTATTGTGACACCAGCAGTGAGTGAGTGGTGGCACTGGGCAAATGGGCACAGTATGCACTGTGAGCCTGACACAGAAGCTGGCAGGCAGGCAACTGCAATTACATTACACAAAAAAAATAAATAAAAAAAAGCAGACTGATGTTCTAGCCCTAAAAAGGGCTTTTTGGGGTGCTGTTCTTACAGCAGAGATCAGATGAGTCCTTCAGGATTGTAGTGGACACTGAATACCCTAGCCTAGCTATCAATTTCCCTATCTAATCAGCAGCAGCTACACGTTCCCTCCTCGCACTAAGCATGCAGCTTCAGAATGAATCGAAAATGGATGCTGGGAGGGAGGTGGGAGGGTGTGGAAGGGAGGGTCTGCTGCTGATTTGCTGGAATGTGTCTGCTGACCGTGAGGCACAGGGTCAAAGTTTGCTCAATGATGACGAATAGGGGGCGGATCGAACCGCCCATGTGTTCGCCCGCGGTGGCGAACGCGAACACGCTATGTTCGCCAGGAACTATTCGTCAGCGAACAGTTCGGTACATCACTATTTAGGGTTAGTGGGAATTGGAGTTAGTGTTAAAGGCTGTTTAGGGTTAGTGGGAATTGGAGTTAATGTTAAAGGGTGTTTAGGGTTAGTGGGAATTGGAGTTAGTGTTAAAGGCTGTTTAGGGTTAGTGGGAATTGGAGTTAGTGTTAAAGGGTTTTTAGGGTTAGTGGGAATTGGAGTTAGTGTTAAAGGCTGTTTAGGGTTAGTGGGAATTGGAGTTAATGTTAAAGGGTGTTTAGGGTTAGTGGGAATTGGAGTTAGTGTTAAAGGCTGTTTAGGGTTAGTGGGAATTGGAGTTAGTGTTAAAGGGTGTTTAGGGTTAGTGGGAATTGGAGTTAGTGTTAAAGGGTGTTTAGGGTTAGTGGGAATTAAAGTTAGTGTTAAAGGCTGTTTAGTGTTAGTGGGAATTGGAGTTAGTGTTAAAGGCTGTTTAGGGTTAGTTGGAATTGGAGTTAATGTTAAAGGGTGTTTAGGGTTAGTGGGAATTGGAGTTAGTGTTAAAGGTTGTTTAGGGTTAGTGGGAATTAGAGTTAGTGTTAAAGGGTGTTTAGGGTTAGTGGGAATTGGAGTTAGTGTTAAAGGTTGTTTAGGGTTAGTGGGAATTAGAGTTAGTGTTAAAGGCTGTTTAGGGTTAGTGGGAATTGGAGTCAGTGTTAAAGGGTGTTTAGGGTTAGTGGGAATTGGAGTTAGTGTTAAAGGCTGTTTAGGGTTAGTGGAAATTGGAGTTAGTGTTAACGGATGTTATGGGTTAGTGGGAATTGGAGTTAGTGTTAAAGGCTGTTTAGGGTTAGTGGGAATTGGAGTTAGTGTTAAAGGGTGTTTAGGGTTAGTGGGAATTGGAGTTAGTGTTAAAGGCTGTTTAGGGTTAGTGGGAATTGGAGTTAATGTTAAAGGGTGTTTAGGGTTAGTGGGAATTGGAGTTAGTGTTAACGGGTGTTTAGGGTTAGTTGAAATTGGAGTTAGTGTTAAAGGCTGTTTAGGGTTAGTGGGAATTGGAGTTAATGTTAAAGGGTATTCATGGTAAGTGGGAATTGGAGTAAGTATTAAGGAGTGTGACAAACTCCTATGTCCTCGTGAGCTTATAAGGCCAGTTGTGGCTGCCATTAAATGTATTCCATGTGGAAATTTCTCACTCTGTCGTTCTTATTATCCTCCATATCCCGTAAAAACGTCTTCTTTTTTGTTTTCTAGATATCTTCTTCCAATCTATCAATGCTTTCTGAAATCTTAACGATCCTTTCTTGTGAGTTTCCATCATCTTGCAGAGGTTCTAGGATGAATTTCTTTGATGTCATGGTCCAATCCTTGGAGCTGTTTTTTCCGACATTCTATAATAATATCAATAAAAACAATCTTCCATTGCCTCATACCATCTTTCTTTTAGCTCAATGTCTTCTATAGAGAATGCAGGATCTTTGGACAACCTCAGCCCTCGTGATGTAATATTGTCTATGATATACTGTTGAAGTGTGGCTATTTCCCACTTAATGTTCAATTCTTGTTTAAGTAGTCTTTCTACTTTAAGGAAAAGGACATTTTTATAATATTTGGTTGAGTAATCATTTAAAATATCTGTTCCGAAGCATCTAGTGGCATTGGTAGCTACTCTCTGCCTCAGTGTATTTATGTCCATTTTAGCTGCACCTCCAAAATACAAACAAAAAACATGCTTTGTAAATTTACATATATCTATAAAAAGTTTATATAAAAGTATATATATTCGGCGGCTCAACACATATTAGGTTTTATCTCAAACTGTAATTAATGAATTAATGAGTCTGAACACGCATTTTAATGTTAACTGACTGTAATCAATTAATTAACGAGTCTGAACACGCATTCCAACGTTAACTGAGTGTAATTAATCAATTAACGCGTCTGAACACACATTCTAACGTTAACTGAGTGTAATTAATCAATTAACGAGCCTGAACAGGCATTCTAAGGTTAACTGAGTGTAATTAATGAATTAATGAGCCTGAACAGGCATTCTAACGTTAGCTGAGTCTAAATAATGAATTAACGAGCCTGAACACACATTCTAAGGTTAACGGAGTGTAATTAATCAATTAACAAGTCTAAACACGCATTCTAATGTTAACTGAGTGTAATTAATCAATTAACGAGTCTGAACACGCATTCTAACGTTAACTGAGTGTAATTAATTAATTAACCAGCCTGAACATGCATTCTAACGTTAAGTGAGTTTAATTAATGAATTAACGAGTCTGAACACACATTCTAAGGTTAACTGAGTGTAATTAATAAATTAACGAGTCTGAACACACATTCTAAGGTTAACTGAGTGTAATTAATAAATTAACGAGTCTGAACATACATTCTAACGTTAACTGAGTGTAATTAATCAGGGCCGGATGGAGCTGCAGCTCCAGGCCCAAGCCCATGGAATAGGCCGATTGGGCTTGGGCCTGGAGCTGCTACTCTTAGGGTTGCCAGGTATTTCTCAGGTATTTCTTAGGTATTTGATGCAGCCTAGCCGGTGCCGGTATTGCAGTAATATTGGCAATACAAATTCCAGTCTCAGTATAAACTGAGATTAGATGCAATACTGGCACCGGCCAGAGGCAGGGATAGGAAGTTACAGCATCTCCCTTCCTGCCTCTTTCTACTCACTGATCTGTGGAGGAGCAGCTCTGCCCATAGAGTCCAGACAGCAGATCCCAGCCTGCAGAGACCGCCAACAGCTCAGGTAAGTGAGGGATGGGGGGAAAGGCTGCAGGGAGACATGGGGACACAAACACTGGGGGACACTGAGACACTAGGGGACACTGTGAAACATGGGGACACTGAGACACTAGGGGGCACAGAGACACTAGAGGACACTGGAAGACATAGGGGCACTTGGGAACACTGAGACAATAGGGGGCATTGGGAGACCTGGGGACACAGACACTAGGGGAAATTGGGAGAGATGGGGACAGTGAGAGACTTGGGGACACTGGGAGACATAGGGACACTTGGTGACACTGAGACACTAGGGGCACTTGGAGACCTGGGGACACAGACACTACGGGAAACTGTGAGACATGGAGACTGTGAGAGACTTGTGGACACAGACCTTTGGGACACAGGGAGACATGGGGACACTGAGACAATAGGGACACAGTGGCCACTAGTCTCTCAGTGTCCCTATGTCTCCCAACAAGTGCCCCCTAGCCTCTCAGTGTTCCCATGTATCTCAGTATCCCCATGTCTATCCCAGTGTCACATATATAATATAAGGAGAGGTTTTCTTAAACATAATGTGTCTTCTCATTTTCTCAATGTTCATGGAGGAGACCCTACTGGGCTCACTTTTCATGCTATCCAACAAATTAACTGCCATTGGAGAGGAGGCCATGTTGAGTACGCCCTAAATCGCTGTGAGATGAGATGGATTTTCAATTTGGAGACTTTGTATCCGGGTGGACTCAATTTGGACTTCGAAATGGCAGCTCTCATTTAATTCTATTTAATTCTTTTTATTTTTTCAAATAATTTAGTCCATTTATATGATATTTTTTATTTTATTTTTATTTTATTTTTCAATTTATATATCAGATCTAACCTCTCCTTATAATGGGCAGTTTGTGTATGAAATTCAGTTTTATTCTTTACTTTTAAATATTTGATGCTTATTTTCTATTTATTAGTTTCCTTTTGACTTATGAACACTAAGTGGACTTTATGCCAGGTTCCAAAATGGCACTTCTCTCTATAGAGGACTCTTTTTCCTACATCAATAAAATGTGAAACGAAGAACCTCCCGATCACATGGTGCGTCTGAATACCGGGATGAATCACGTCGGCGTCATGACGTCAGAATAACCGGAAGGCATCCGACCGCCATCTTGGAGTCCCGGACGGAAAAAAAAGCCGAAATAAAGTCGGAGGAAAAATGAGAGAATTGAATGATCGTTGAATACTGACAAGAAGGTCCACGTGTAATATAATGTTTAATTATGTTTAGAATGTTAGAAATATGTATATTTAAGGAGAACATATAAAAAATGAAAATTCTGACCTTCCCAATATGGCGGAGGCAAGTCGGAAGGACCATATATGGTCCTCTAACTAACATGTGTTTTTGATTGTCTAATTAATTTGTATGTATAAATCAGAATGAAATGTATCTTATAGATTATGCACCTGAGGAAGACCTGTTACGGTTGAAACGCGTTGTGCTTTCTTTTTTATTGTTTTTAAGCAAGTAAAAACGTTTCTACTTTATTTTATTACGCTGTGGTTTCTTATGGTGTGGGAAAGTGCCTTACTACCAGATTCCAGTGGAGACAGCTTGAATAAGCTTATTATTCACATGCTTCTACAGTTAGGCCCTGGGGAGATAGCGCAGCTAAGCGGACAAGGGCACATGTAGGAGTGTGGGGATAGATGCATGGGATTGGTTGGGAAGAGTCTGTGGGTGTGATTATGTTCTGTGTAAGACAGTGTGGGGGAGGTCTTACCTCAGTGCCACTTGGGATTCGGGCCAGCAAACAGCTTCCCTCCCGCCCACCCTATAGTATATTTCGTCACAGCTAGCCGGGGGTATGTCTTTGCCAATTGAGTTTGAGGTTACGTTTAAGTATATGGAATGAGATGAACAAGTTTTTAAGGTCTCAAACCTCCCCTGCTCCAAAGGTTAAACTTTAGGTTGCCTGAGGTCTTGTGCCCATCGAGCGTGGATAAGGTCGGCTGATGGCAGGCATTGGAAGGATTTTTATGACGAGGGGGGAGGTGAGAGGGAGTGGTGATTAGGAACCACTCCATGTTTTTATTGGCAAGGACGGTTGGGTCACTGTATAACACTATGGGTGGAGTTATATATGTATATATGTTAATTTATGCTTATTTATGTCTAATGTTTTGGTTACAGAAAAGAAGAGATTCAATAAATAAAGTTATGGATGTGTTATGCAGTAATTTAGTTGTGATAATAAATGCTGTGGCCTGTTTCATCCATACTAAGTGGTCTGTCGTTATTGGGGGGTTTAATGGGGTTAGAATTTGTTCTAGGCTGCATCGCGAGTCCCCACTACGTACATACAAGAGCCTGCTTTCTAAGGCTCTACATATCGTGAGTGACCCATTACCTCCGATTTATTCTATCTCCAAAGTGTTACAGTATTATGCTATGCATTTCCCTTTATTTTTAGGTTGATATAAAGATTCCCCTAATATAAGTATACACTTGTTTATTATTTATTATCCTGTGCACCTCCCTCAACTTTTATCTTTACATATAGAAATAAAAGGAATCTGCAGATCATTTTTGAAGAAAATGAAGCACAACCAATAGATAACTTTTACTTTGCTCTCTGGATGTACAAAAATCTACAATTCCTGCTTCATGAATACACTGGAAGAACACGTTATGCAGGATGAGATTGGAGAGAGAGAGAGAACACTTCCTCGAACAAGGGGACAGCTCAGAAACATATCAGGTGTGCAGGTATATACACTGCTCAAAAAAATAAAGGGAACAATTAAACAACACAATGTAACTCCAAGTCAATCACACTTCTGTGAAATCAAACTGTCCACTTAGGAAGCAACACTGAGTGACAATCAATTTCACATGCTGTTGTGCAAATGGGATAGACAACAGGTGGAAATTATAGGCAATTAGCAAGACACCCCCAATAAAGGAGTGGTTCTGCAGGTGGTGACCACAGACCACTTCTCAGTTCCTATGCTTCCTGGCTGATGTTTTGGTCACTTTGAATGCTAGTGGTGCTTTCACTCTAGTGGTAGCATGAGACGGAGTCTACAACCCACACAAGTGGCTCAGGTAGTGCAGCTCATCCAGGATGGCACATCAATGCGAGCTGTGGCAAGAAGGTTTGCTGTGTCTGTCAGCGTAGTGTCCAGAGCATGGAGGCACTACCAGGAGACAGGCCAGTACTTCAGGAATCGTGGAGGAGGCCGTAGGAGGGCAACAACCCAGCAGCAGGACCGCTACCTCCGCCTTTGTGCAAGGAGGAACAGGAGGAGCACTGCCAGAGCCCTGCAAAATGACCTCCAGCAGGCCACAAATGTGCATGTGTCTGCTTAAATGGTCAGAAACAGACTCCATGAGGGTAGTATGAGGGCCCGACGTCCACAGGTGGGGGTTGTGCTTACAGCCCAACATTGTGCAGGACGTTTGCCATTTGCCAGAGAACACCAAGATTGGCAAATTCGCCACTGGCGCCATGTGCTCTTCACAGATGAAAGCAGGTTCACACTGACGTGACAGAGTCTGGAGACGCCGTGGAGAACATACTGCTGCCTGCAACACCCTCCAGCATGACCGGTTTGGCAGTGGGCCAGTAATGGTGTGGGGTGGCATTTCTTTGGGGGGCCGCACAGCCCTCCATGTGCTCGCCAGAGGTAGCCTGACTGCCATTAGGTACCGAGATAAGATCCTCAGACCCCTTGTGAGACCATATGCTGGTGCTGTTGGCCCTGGGTTCCTCCGAATGCAAGACAATGCTAGACCTCATGTGGCTGGACTGTGTCAGCAGTTCCTGCAAGACAAAGGCATTGATGCTATGGACTGGCCCGCCCATTCCCCAGACCTGAATCCAATTGAGCACATCTGGGGCATCATGTCTCGCTCCATCCACCAACGTCACGTTGCGCCACAGACTGTCCAGGACTTGGCAGATGCTTTAGTCCAGGTCTGGGAGGAGATCCCTGAGGAGATCATGTGCCACCTCATCAGGAGCATGCACAGGCGTTGTAGGGAGGCCATACAGGCACGTGGAGGCCACACACACTACTGAGCCTCATTTTGACTTGTTTTAAGGACATTACATCAAAGTTGGATCAGCCTGTAGTGTGTTTTTCCACTTTAACTTTGAGTGTGACTCCAAATCCAGACCTCCATGGGTTGAAAAATTTGATTTCCATTTTATTATTTTTTGTGTGATTTTGTTGTCAGCACATTCAACTATGTAAATAACAAAGTATTTCAGAAGAAAATTTAATTCATTCAGATCTAGGATGTGTTATTTTTGTTTTCCCTTTATTTATTTTTAGCAGTGTATTTACACTACCATGGCCACTAGATGGCAGTCTTGCTCTATAGATGCAAATTATACGCTACCATTAACTTCATCTTTATTAATAATACATATAACAGAAAAAATTATAAAACGACACAAAAGGAAAAGAAGACACTAAACAGCTGAAAATAGCAAAAAACATTCAAGCCAGTATGTGTGTGTGTATAATATATATATATAGTTAATACAATGTCTAAAAATCTGCACACCAGTCAAGTCCCACAGAAATCACAAATCTGCAGTGATGTTACTACTGCAAAGGATTCTGGGTGGACATATGCTCCTTCAACATCTATAGGGCTATTAACAGAGCAGGAAATACGGAATTCTAGATTAAACAGAATTTGCAATAAAGGAAGTGTAAACACTAGTTTTCACTTTACAGGAAGTGTTTGATAAGGCTGTGCACGTCACATGCAGGGAGGTGTGACTAGGGCTGCATAAACAAAGTGATTTAACTCCAAAATGGCAGAGAATTGAGCAGTAAGACTGCAGGGGCATGATCTATACACCAAAACTTCTTAAAGAAGCGAAAGTTGTTTTAATGCCTATAGTGTCCCTTTAAGAAACTACTTTTAAAACAGTAGAGAAATCACATTGAACAATCAACATGATTGACATCTTGATATAAGCCTCAGAATGGAGGACACATCTCTTGGGAAAAATACCAGTAATGCTACTTTTCTTAATTAATTAAATATGAGTTGTGTATGCTTTAAGTGTATGTGTGTGTGTAACAATATGTCATTGTGTATATACTATTAGTGATGTACCGAACTGTCCGCTGGCGAACAGTTCCCAGCGAACTTAGCGTGTTCGCGTTCGCCACGGCGGGCGGACACATGCGCAGTTCGATCCGCCCCCTATTCGGCATCATTGGGCAAACTTTTACCCTGTGCCTCTCGGTCAGCAGACACATTCCAGCCAATCAGCAGCACTCCCTCCCTTCCACACCCTCCAACCTCCCTCCCAGCATCCATTTTCGATTCATTCTGAAGCTGCATGCTTAGTGAGAGGAGGGAAAGTTTAGCTGCTGCTGATTAGATAGGGAAATTGATAGCTAGGCTAGGGTATTCAGTGTCCACTACAATCCTGAAGGACTCATCTGATCTCTGCTTTAAGGACAGCACCCCAAAAAGCCCTTTTTAGGGCTAGAACATCAGGCTGCTTTTTTTTTTTTCTGTGTAATGTAATTGCAGGTGCCTGCCTGCCAGCTTCTGTGTGAGGTTCACATTGGATACTGTGCCCACTTGCCCAGTGCCACCACTCATATCTGTTTTTACAATAGGTTAGGCTTTAGATTTAAAAAAAAATAATTTTTTTCACTGTAATAGAAGAGCAGTTGCCTGCCTGCCAGCTTCTGTGTCAGGCTGGATGCCTTGCCCATTTGCACAGTCAGTGCCACCACTCATATCTGTTTTTACAATAGCTTAAGCTTTAGATTAAAAAAAATATTTTTTTTCACTGTAATAGAAGAGCAGTTGCCTGCCTGCCAGCTTCTGTGTCAGGCTGGATGCCTTGCCCATTTGCACAGTCAGTGCCACCACTCATATCTGTTTTTACAATAGCTTAAGCTTTAGATTTAAAATAAATTTTTTTTTTTCACTGTAATAGAAGAGCAGTTAATTGTCTGCAAGCGTCTTGGTGTCAGGCCTCCTTCAGCGTGTGCTCTGCAGACCTGTGCCAGCGTACTTTGACAGTTGCCACTCATATCTGGTGTCTCTATAGCGTGCTTTTACAAAGAAAAAAGGTTTCCAGTGTAAGCTAATAGCAGCCAGTCAGTGTCCTTCAAGCGGCTCTGTCAGGCCTACAGTGTGTGCTCTGCAGAACTGTTCCAGTGCAGATTGCCAATCATATCTGGTATCTCTGTAGCGTGCTTTTACAAAGAAAAAAGGTTTCCAGTGTAAGCTAATAGCAGCCAGTCAGTGTTCTTCAAGCGGCTCTGTCAGGCCTACAGTGTGTGCTCTCCAGAACTGTTCAAGTGCACATTGCCAATCATATCTGGTGTCTCTATAGCGTGCTTTTAAAACCACATTTTTTTTCCACTGTAATAGAAGAGCAGTTGCCTGCCTGCCAGCTTCTGTTGAGGTTCACAGTGGATACTGTGCCTTCTTGCCCAGTGCCACCACTCATATCTGTTTTTACAATAGCTTAAGCTTTAGATTTAAAATAAATAATTTTTTTTCACTGTAATAGAAGAGCAGTTAGTTGTCTGCAAGCGTCTGGGTGTCAGGCCTCCTTCAGCGTGTGCTCTGCAGACCTGTGCCAGCGTACTTTGACAGTTGCCACTCATATCTGGTGTCTCTATAGCGTGCTTTTACAAAGAAAAAAGGTTTCCAGTGTAAGCTAATAGCAGCCAGTCAGTGTCCTTCAAGCGGCTCTGTCAGGCCTAAAGTGTGTGCTCTGCAGAACTGTTACAGTGCAGATTGCCAATCATATCTGGTGTCTCTATAGCGTGCTTTTACAAAGAAAAAAGGTTTCCAGTGTAAGCTAATAGCAGCCAGTCAGTGTCCTTCAAGCGGCTCTGTCAGGCCTACAGTGTGTGCTCTCCAGAACTGTTCAAGTGCACATTGCCAATCATATCTGGTGTCTCTATAGCGTGCTTTTAAAACCCAATTTTTTTTCCACTGTAATAGAAGAGCAGTTGCCTGCCTGCCAGCTTCTGTTGAGGTTCACAGTGGATACTGTGCCCTCTTGCCCAGTGCCACCACTCATATCTGTTTTTACAATAGCTTAAGCTTAAGATTTAAAATAAATATTTTTTTTTCACTGTAATAGAAGAGCAGTTAGTTGTCTGCAAGCGTCTGGGTGTCAGGCCTCCTTCAGCGTGTGCTCAGCAGACCTGTGCCAGCGTACTTTGACAGTTGCCACTCATATCTGGTGTCTCTATAGCCTTCTTTAACAAAGAAAAAAGGTTTCCAGTGTAAGCTAATAGCAGCCAGTCAGTGTCCTTCAAGCGGCTCTGTCAGGCCTACAGTGTGTGCTCTGCAGAACTGTTCCAGTGCAGATTGCAATCATATCTGGTGTCTCTATAGCGTGCTTTTACAAAGAAAAAAGGTTTCCAGTGTAAGCTAATAGCAGCCAGTCAGTGTCCTTCAAGCGGCTCTGTCAGGCCTACAGTGTGTGCTCTGCAGAACTGTTACAGTGCAGATTGCCAATCATATCGGGTGTCTCTATAGCGTGCTTTTACAAAGAAAAAAGGTTTCCAGTGTAAGCTAATAGCAGCCAGTCAGTGTCCTTCAAGCGGCTCTGTCAGGCCTACAGTGTGTGCTCTGCAGAACTGTTACAGTGCAGATTGCCAATCATATCGGGTATCTCTATAGCGTGCTTTTACAAAGAAAAAAGGTTTCCAGTGTAAGCTAATAGCAGCCAGTCAGTGTCCTTCAAGCGGCTCTGTCAGGCCTACAGTGTGTGCTCTCCAGAACTGTTCAAGTGCACATTGCCAATCATATCTGGTGTCTCTATAGCGTGCTTTTAAAACCATTTTTTTTTCCCACTGTAATAGAAGAGCAGTTGCCTGCCTGCCAGCTTCTGTTGAGGTTCACAGTGGATACTGTGCCCTCTTGCCCAGTGCCACCACTCATATCTGTTTTTACAATAGCTTAAGCTTTAGATTTGAAATAAATATTTTTTTTCACTGTAATAGAAGAGCAGTTGCCTGCCTGCTAGCTTCTGTGTCAGGCTGGATGCCTTGCCCATTTGCACAGTCAGTGCCACCACTCATATCTGTTTTTACAATAGCTTAAGCTTTAGATTTAAAATAAATAATTTTTTTTCACTGTACTAGAAGAGCAGATAGTTGTCTGCAAGCGTCTGGGTGTCAGGCCTCCTTCAGCGTGTGCTCTGCAGACCTGTGCCAGCGTACTTTGACAGTTGCCACTCATATCTGGTGTCTCTATAGCGTGCTTTTACAAAGAAAAAAGGTTTCCAGTGTAAGCTAATAGCAGCCAGTCAGTGTCCTTCAAGCGGCTCTGTCAGGCCTACAGTGTGTGCTCTGCAGAACTGTTACAGTGCAGATTGCCAATCATATCTGGTGTCTCTATAGCGTGCTTTTACAAAGAAAAAAGGTTTCCAGTGTAAGCTAATAGCAGCCAGTCAGTGTCCTTCAAGCGGCTCTGTCAGGCCTACAGTGTGTGCTCTCCAGAACTGTTCAAGTGCACATTGCCAATCATATCTGGTGTCTCTATAGCGTGCTTTTAAAACCAAATTTTTTTCCCCACTGTAATAGAAGAGCAGTTGCCTGCCTGCCAGCTTCTGTTGAGATTCACAGTGGATACTGTGCCCTCTTGCCCAGTGCCACCACTCATATCTGTTTTTACAATAGCTTAAGCTTTAGATTTAAAATAAATATTTTTTTTTCACTGTAATAGAAGAGCAGTTGCCTGCCTGCCAGCTTCTGTGTCAGGCTGGATGCCTTGCCCATTTGCACAGTCAGTGACACCACTCATATCTGTTTTTACAATAGCTTAAGCTTTAGATTTAAAATACATAATTTTTTTTCACTGTACTAGAAGAGCAGTTAGTTGTCTGCAAGCGTCTGGGTGTCAGGCCTCCTTCAGCGTGTGCTCTGCAGACCTGTGCCAGCGTACTTTGACAGTTGCCACTCATATCTGGTGTCTCTATAGCATGCTTTTACAAAGAAAAAAGGTTTCCAGTGTAAGCTAATAGCAGCCAGTCAGTGTCCTTCAAGCAGCTCTGTCAGGCCTACAGTGTGTGCTCTGCAGAACTGTTACAGTGCAGATTGCCAATAATATCTGGTGTCTCTATAGCGTGCTTTTACAAAGAAAAAAGGTTTCCAGTGTAAGCTAATAGCAGCCAGTCAGTATCCTTCAAGCGGCTCTGTCAGGCCTACAGTGTGTGCTCTCCAGAACTGTTCAAGTGCACATTGCCAATCATATCTGGTGTCTCTATAGCGTGCTTTTAAAACCAAATTTTTTTTTCCACTGTAATAGAAGAGCAGTTGCCTGCCTGCCAGCTTCTGTTGAGATTCACAGTGGATACTGTGCCCTCTTGCCCAGTGCCACCACTCATATCTGTTTTTACAATAGCTTAAGCTTTAGATTTAAAATAAATAAAAAAAAATTCACTGTAATAGAAGAGCAGTTAGTTGTCTGCAAGCGTCTGGGTGTCAGGCCTCCTTCAGCGTGTGCTCTGCAGACCTGTGCCAGCGTACTTTGACAGTTGCCACTCATATCTGGTGTATCTATAGCGTGCTTTTACAAAGAAAAAAGGTTTCCAGTGTAAGCTAATAGCAGCCAGTCAGTGTCCTTCAAGCGGCTCTGTCAGGCCTACAGTGTGTGCTCTGCAGAACTGTTACAGTGCAGATTGCCAATCATATCTGGTGTCTCTATAGCGTGCTTTTACAAAGAAAAAAGGTTTCCAGTGTAAGCTAATAGCAGCCAGTCAGTGTCCTTCAAGCGGCTCTGTCAGGCCTACAGTGTGTGCTCTGCAGAACTGTTCCAGTGCAGATTGCCAATCATATCTGGTATCTCTGTAGCGTGCTTTTACAAAGAAAAAAGGTTTCCAGTGTAAGCTAATAGCAGCCAGTCAGTGTCCTTCAAGCGGCTCTGTCAGGCCTACAGTGTGTGCTCTCCAGAACTGTTCAAGTGCACATTGCCAATCATATCTGGTGTCTCTATAGCGTGCTTTTAAAACCCAAATTTTTTTCCCACTGTAATAGAAGAGCAGTTGTCTGCCTGCCAGCTTCTGTTGAGGTTCACAGTGGATACTGTGCCCTCTTGCCCAGTGCCACCACTCATATCTGTTTTTTACAATAGCTTAAGCTTTAGATTTAAAATAAATATTTTTTTTTTACTGTAATAGAAGAGCAGTTAGTTGTCTGCAAGCGTCTGGGTGTCAGGCCTCCTTCAGCGTGTGCTCTGCAGACCTGTGCCAGCGTACTTTGACAGTTGCCACTCATATCTGGAGTCTCTATAGCGTGCTTTAACAAATAAAAAAGGTTTCCAGTGTAAGCTAATAGCAGCCAGTCAGTGTCCTTCAAGCGGCTCTGTCAGGCCTACAGTGTGTGCTCTGCAGAACTGTTCCAGTGCAGATTGATTCATATCTGGTGTCTCTATAGCGTGCTTTTACAAAGAAAAAAGGTTTCCTGTGTAAGCTAATAGCAGCCAGTCAGTGTCCTTCAAGCGGCTCTGTCAGGCCTACAGTGTGTGCTCTGCAGAACTGTTACAGTGCAGATTGCCAATCATATCTGGTATCTCTATAGCGTGCTTTTACAAAGAAAAAAGGTTTCCAGTGTAAGCTAATAGCAGCCAGTCAGTGTCCTTCAAGCGGCTCTGTCAGGCCTACAGTGTGTGCTCTCCAGAACTGTTCAAGTGCACATTGCCACATAGCGTGCTTTTAAAACCAAAATTTTTTTTCCACTGTAATAGAAGAGCAGTTTCCTGCCTGCCAGCTTCTGTTGAGGTTCACAGTGGATACTGTGCCCTCTTGCCCAGTGCCACCACTCATATCTGTTTTTACAATAGCTTAAGCTTTAGATTTAAAATAAATATTTTTTTTTCACTGTAATAGAAGAGCAGTTGCCTGCCTGCTAGCTTCTGTGTCAGGCTGGATGCCTTGCCCATTTGCACAGTCAGTGCCACCACTCATATCTGTTTTTACAATAGCTTAAGCTTTAGATTTAAAATAAATAATTTTTTTTCACTGTACTAGAAGAGCAGTTAGTTGTCTGCAAGCGTCTGGGTGTCAGGCCTCCTTCAGCGTGTGCTCTGCAGACCTGTGCCAGCGTACTTTGACAGTTGCCACTCATATCTGGTGTCTCTATAGCGTGCTTTTACAAAGAAAAAAGGTTTCCAGTGTAAGCTAATAGCAGCCAGTCAGTGTCCTTCAAGCGGCTCTGTCAGGCCTACAGTGTGTGCTCTGCAGAACTGTTACAGTGCAGATTGCCAATCATATCTGGTGTCTCTATAGCGTGCTTTTACAAAGAAAAAAGGTTTCCAGTGTAAGCTAATAGCAGCCAGTCAGTGTCCTTCAAGCGGCTCTGTCAGGCCTACAGTGTGTGCTCTCCAGAACTGTTCAAGTGCACATTGTCAATCATATCTGGTGTCTCTATAGCGTGCTTTTAAAACCAAATTTTTTTTTCCACTGTAATAGAAGAGCAGTTGCCTGCCTGCCAGCTTCTGTTGAGATTCACAGTGGATACTGTGCCCTCTTGCCCAGTGCCACCACTCATATCTGTTTTTACAATAGCTTAAGCTTTAGATTTAAAATAAATATTTTTTTTTCACTGTAATAGAAGAGCAGTTAGTTGTCTGCAAGCGTCTGGGTGTCAGGCCTCCTTCAGCGTGTGCTCTGCAGACCTGTGCCAGCGTACTTTGACAGTTGCCACTCATATCTGGAGTCTCTATAGCGTGCTTTAACAAATAAAAAAGGTTTCCAGTGTAAGCTAATAGCAGCCAGTCAGTGTCCTTCAAGCGGCTCTGTCAGGCCTACAGTGTGTGCTCTGCAGAACTGTTCCAGTGCAGATTGATTCATATCTGGTGTCTCTATAGCGTGCTTTTACAAAGAAAAAAGGTTTCCTGTGTAAGCTAATAGCAGCCAGTCAGTGTCCTTCAAGCGGCTCTGTCAGGCCTACAGTGTGTGCTCTGCAGAACTGTTACAGTGCAGATTGCCAATCATATCTGGTATCTCTATAGCGTGCTTTTACAAAGAAAAAAGGTTTCCAGTGTAAGCTAATAGCAGCCAGTCAGTGTCCTTCAAGCGGCTCTGTCAGGCCTACAGTGTGTGCTCTGCAGAACTGTTCCAGTGCAGATTGATTCATATCTGGTGTCTCTATAGCGTGCTTTTACAAAGAAAAAAGGTTTCCTGTGTAAGCTAATAGCAGCCAGTCAGTGTCCTTCAAGCGGCTCTGTCAGGCCTACAGTGTGTGCTCTGCAGAACTGTTACAGTGCAGATTGCCAATCATATCTGGTATCTCTATAGCGTGCTTTTACAAAGAAAAAAGGTTTCCAGTGTAAGCTAATAGCAGCCAGTCAGTGTCCTTCAAGCGGCTCTGTCAGGCCTACAGTGTGTGCTCTCCAGAACTGTTCAAGTGCACATTGCCACATAGCGTGCTTTTAAAACCAAAATTTTTTTTCCACTGTAATAGAAGAGCAGTTTCCTGCCTGCCAGCTTCTGTTGAGGTTCACAGTGGATACTGTGCCCTCTTGCCCAGTGCCACCACTCATATCTGTTTTTACAATAGCTTAAGCTTTAGATTTAAAATAAATATTTTTTTTTCACTGTAATAGAAGAGCAGTTGCCTGCCTGCTAGCTTCTGTGTCAGGCTGGATGCCTTGCCCATTTGCACAGTCAGTGCCACCACTCATATCTGTTTTTACAATAGCTTAAGCTTTAGATTTAAAATAAATAATTTTTTTTCACTGTACTAGAAGAGCAGTTAGTTGTCTGCAAGCGTCTGGGTGTCAGGCCTCCTTCAGCGTGTGCTCTGCAGACCTGTGCCAGCGTACTTTGACAGTTGCCACTCATATCTGGTGTCTCTATAGCGTGCTTTTACAAAGAAAAAAGGTTTCCAGTGTAAGCTAATAGCAGCCAGTCAGTGTCCTTCAAGCGGCTCTGTCAGGCCTACAGTGTGTGCTCTGCAGAACTGTTACAGTGCAGATTGCCAATCATATCTGGTGTCTCTATAGCGTGCTTTTACAAAGAAAAAAGGTTTCCAGTGTAAGCTAATAGCAGCCAGTCAGTGTCCTTCAAGCGGCTCTGTCAGGCCTACAGTGTGTGCTCTCCAGAACTGTTCAAGTGCACATTGTCAATCATATCTGGTGTCTCTATAGCGTGCTTTTAAAACCAAATTTTTTTTTCCCACTGTAATAGAAGAGCAATTGCCTGCCTGCCAGCTTCTGTTGAGGTTCAGAGTGGATACTGTGCCCTCTTGCCCAGTGCCACCACTCATATCTGTTTTTACAATAGCTTAAGCTTTAGATTTAAAATAAATATTTTTTTTTCACTGTAATAGAAGAGCAGTTAGTTGTCTGCAAGCGTCTGGGTGTCAGGCCTCCTTCAGCGTGTGCTCTGCAGACCTGTGCCAGCGTACTTTGACAGTTGCCACTCATATCTGGTGTCTCTATAGCGTGCTTTAACAAAGAAAAAAGGTTTCCAGTGTAAGCTAATAGCAGCCAGTCAGTGTCCTTCAAGCGGCTCTGTCAGGCCTACAGTGTGTGCTCTGCAGAACTGTTCCAGTGCAGATTGCCAATCATATCTGGTGTCTCTATAGCGTGCTTTTACAAAGAAAAAAGGTTTCCAGTGTAAGCTAAGATCAGCCAGTCAGTGTCCTTCAAGCGGATCTGTCAGGCCTACAGTGTGTGCTCTGCAGAACTGTTACAGTGCAGATTGCCAATCATATCGGGTGTCTCTATAGCGTGCTTTTACAAAGAAAAAAGGTTTCCAGTGTAAGCTAATAGCAGCCAGTCAGTGTCCTTCAAGCGGCTCTGTCAGGCCTACAGTGTGTGCTCTGCAGAACTGTTACAGTGCAGATTGCCAATCATATCGGGTGTCTCTATAGCGTGCTTTTACAAAGAAAAAAGGTTTCCAGTGTAAGCTAATAGCAGCCAGTCAGTGTCCTTCAAGCGGCTCTGTCAGGCCTACAGTGTGTGCTCTCCAGAACTGTTCAAGTGCACATTGCCAATCATATCTGGTGTCTCTATAGCGTGCTTTTAAAACCAATTTTTTTTTTCCACTGTAATAGAAGCGCAGTTGCCTGCCTGCCAGCTTCTGTTGAGGTTCACAGTGGATACTGTGCCCTCTTGCCCAGTGCCACCACTCATATCTGTTTTTACAATAGCTTAAGCTTTAGATTTAAAATAAATAATTTTTTTCACTGTAATAGAAGAGCAGTTAGTTGTCTGCAAGCGTCTGGGTGTCAGGCCTCCTTCAGCGTGTGCTCTGCAGACCTGTGCCATCGTACTTTGACAGTTGCCACTCACATCTAGTGTCTCTATAGCGTGCTTTTACAAAGAAAAAAGGTTTCCAGTGTAAGCTAATAGCAGCCAGTCAGTGTCCTTCAAGCGGCTCTGTCAGTCCTTCCTTCAGCGTGTGCTCTCCAGAACTGTTCCAGTGCACATTGCCAATCATATCTGGTGTCTCTATAGCGTGCTTTTAAAACCAAAATTTGTTTTTCACTGTTATAGATTGAATAGCAGTTACTTGTCTTCAAGCGGTTGTGTCAGGCCTACAGTGTGTGCTCTGCAGAACTGTTACAGTTCACATTGCCAATCATATCTGGTCTCACAGTAGCTTGCACGCATAGTACCACTAATCCCAAAAATAATGACAGGCAGAGGAAGGCCACCCCGCAGGGGCCGTCGTGGTCATGGTGCTGTGATTCCCTTTTGCCCTAGAATAATGCCCAGTTTTCAGAAGCCACGTACCCTGAACTTGAAAAGTTCTGAGGACATAGTTGACTGGCTAACACAGGACACCCAATCTTGTACAGCCTCCGCTCGGAACCTTGACGCACCATCCTCCTCCAGCTTAGCTTCAGGCACCTCTCAAGATACCACTCACCCGCCTACCGCCACCACCAAAACTAGCACCACAGCCGCTTTACTTGGTATGTCAGAGGAGTTATTCACACACCCGTTTGAAGAAATGAGTGATGCGCAACCATTATTGCTAGAGGATGTAGATAACAGGGATATGTCTCAGGCAGGCAGCATTAAACACATGGAGGTACGGTGTGATGATGATGATGTTGTACCCGCTGCTGCTTCCTTTTCTGAGTTGTCAGATACAAGCGAAGCGGTTGATGATGACGATGCGTCCATGGATGTCACGTGGGTGCCCGCTCGGCAAGAAGAAGAACAGGGCAAAAGTTCAGATGGGGAGACAGAGAGGAGGAGGAGACGAGTTGGAAGCAGGAGGGGGGTCGTCGCAAGGAGCTAGTGGCACAGTCAGACAGCATGCATCGGCACCCGGGGTCAGCCCGACAGCACGCCAATCAACACATGCTGTGTCCACCACCAGAATGCCGTCATTGCAGAGCTCAGCAGTGTGGCATTTTTTTTGTGTGTCTGCCTCTGACAACAGCGATGCCATTTGCAACCTGTGCCAAAGGAAACTGAGTCGTGGGAGGTCCAACACCCACCTAGGTACAACTGCTTTGCGTAGGCACATGATCTCACATCACAAACGCCTATGGGATCAACACATGAGTACAAGCAGCACGCCTACTCTAAGCCGCCATCTTCCTCCTGGTCCAGCATCTTCAGCCACGTCAACCACTGCTGTCCTCCTTGCCCCCTCTCAACCATCCGCCCCTCCGTCTCCTGCCTTGAGCAGTTCCCGCTCATCTGCCCACAGTCATGTGTCTGTCAAGGACATGTTTGAGCGTAAGAAGCCAATGTCACCAAGTCACCCCCTTGCCCAGCGTCTGACAGCTGGCTTGTCCGAACTATTAGCCCGCCAGCTTTTACCATACAATCTGGTTGAGTCTGAGGCGTTCAAAAAATTTGTAGCTATTGGGACACCGCAGTGGAAGGTACCCGGCCGGAATTTCTTTTCACAAAAGGCAATCCCCAACCTGTACTCGATTGTGCAAAAGGAAGTCATGGCATGTCTGGCACACAGTGTTGGGGCAAGGGGCCATCTGACCACTGATACCTGGTCTGCAAAGCATGGTCAGGGCAGGTATATCACCTACACTGCGCATTGGGTAAACCTGCTGACGGCTGACAAGCAAGGAATGCGTGGCATTGCAGAGGAGTTGGTGACACCACCACGACTTGCAGGCAGTCCTGCTGCCACCTCCTCTACTCCTCCTACTCCATCCTCTTCCATAACCTCCTCGGCTGAGTCCTCTTGTGCTGCTGCGTCTTGCTCCACATCAACGGCACCCCCCCCAGCTCCACAGGTACTATTCCACATCCCGGATCCGGCAGTGTCACTCCTGTCCGCCCTGAACGCACAGGTGGAAAAGTGGCTGACTCCGCAGCAACTGGATATCGGCAAAGTGGTGTGTGACAACGGAAAAAATTTGATAGCGGCATTAAAGTTGGGCAAGTTGACACATGTGCCGTGCATGGCACATGTGTGTAATCTGATCGTACAACGTTTTGTGCATAAGTACACAGGCTTACAGGACGTCCTGAAGCAGGCCAGGAAGGTGTGTGGCCATTTCAGGCGTTCCTACACGGCCATGGCTCACTTTGCCGATATCCAGCGGCGAAACAACATGCCAGTGAGGCATTGATTTGCGACAGCACTACACGTTGGAGTTCAACACTCCTAATGTTCGACCGCCTGCTCCAACAAGAAAAAGCTGTTAATGAATATTTGTATGACCGGGGTGCTAGGACAGCCTCTGGGGAGCTGGGAATTTTTTTGCCACGTTACTGGACGCTCATGCGCAATGCCTGTAGGCTCATGCGTCCTTTTGAGGAGGTGACAAACCTAGTCAGTCGCACCGAAGGCACCATCAGCGACATCATACCATTTGTTTTCTTCCTGGAGCATGCCCTGCGAAAAGTGCTGGATCAGGCCGTAGATGAGCGTGAAGAGGAAGAGGAAGAGTTGTGGTCACCATCACCACCAGAAACAGCCTTATCAGCATCGCTTGCTGGACCTGCGGCAACAATGGAAGAGGATTGTGAGGAAGAGGAGTCAGAGGAGGAATGTGGCTTTGAGGAGGAGAAGGAGGAGCAAGACCAAACACAACAGGCATCCCAGGGTGCTCGTTGTCACCTATCTGGTACCCGTGGTGTTGTACGTGGCTGGGGGGAAGAACATACCTTCAATGACATCAGTGAGGAGGAGGAACGGGAAATGAGTAGCTCGGCATCCAACCTTGTGCAAATGGGGTCTTTCATGCTGTCCTGCCTGTTGAGGGACCCTCGTATAAAAAGGCTGAAGGAGAACGACCTGTACTGGGTGTCCACGCTACTAGACCCCCGGTATCAGCAGAAAGTGGCGGAAATGTTACCGAATTACAACAAGTCAGAAAGGATGCAGCATTTGCAAAATAAATTAAAAAGTATGCTTTACACAGCGTATAAGGGTGATGTCACAGCACAATGGGAATCTAACAGGGGGAGAGGTGGAAGTCATCCTCCTCCTCCCACGACCACGCCGGCAAGGACAGGACGCTTTAGAGACGTGTTGTTGATGGAGGACATGCGGACCTTTTTAAGTCCTACGCATCGCCACAGCCCTTCGGGATCCACCCTCAGAGAGCGACTCGACCGACAGGTAGCAGACTACCTCGCCTTAACTGCAGATATCGACACTCTGAGGAGCGATGAACCCCTTGACTACTGGGTGTGCAGGCTTGACCTGTGGCCTGAGCTATCCCAATTTGCGATAGAACTTCTGGCCTGCCCCGCTTCAAGTGTCCTGTCAGAAAGGAACTTCAGTGCAGCAGGAGGTATTGTCACTGAGAAGAGAAGTCGGCTAGGTCAAAAAAGTCTAGATTACCTCACCTTTATTAAGATGAATGAGGGATGGATCCCGAAGGGACTGACACTGGGCGATACATTCGATTAAAAAAGGCCTGATGAGATGAGCTGCCTTGGGCTAAAAATGGTCCACACGCTGCTGTATTTTAGCTCGGAATGACGTTTGACTTGCGTGACTTATCCGCCACCAACTAGGGTTCAAGCCGCCATGTTTTAGGGCACTTTCTGCCTGTGAAACAAACATCAATTTTTCTGGCCGCTGCTACAGCAGCGGCTGCAACAATACCAAATTTTTCAGGCATGTGTACATGCCTAATTTTTAGGCCCACTGGTGCAGCACTGTGGCTTCAAAAACCAAACCAAAAAAAATCCTCCAAGATGGCACCAATATACCAGTGGTCTAAGCATCTTCCCACCTTGGCCTAAAAAGGGGAGGTGATTCCACAATTAAAAATCGCTGCCATATACACGTCCACTGATAGGAGACGCGGAAGGTATTAAACTGATATGAACATTTACTAAACTCACCACTCTGAGTACTGTTATTTATTTAAATTTTTTGTGGTGAGGCTTTACAGGACAGAGTGCTTCTCCACGGGACATGTTAACTCGCGGGCAGCTGGCTCATCAAGGAACCAGAGCAGCTTTAACGAGCAGCTTGAACGGTGTCCCAATAGCTTGCATTTAAAAACCTGTTAAATGTTATAATAACGTCAGATTGCTTTGCAGCAGGATATCCTTCCAGAAGAGATGTATTTGACAAAATGTTGTAATACCTTTAGTAAAAATTAGTGAAAAAATAAATCACAAGCAGGGTAAAAATGGCTAATTAAAGCTAAGGATTTCAGGATTAACCATGTTTTAGAGAAGGAGATCCCATCAAAAAAAACCAAAAAAAAAAACCCTTGTTCGATTTTAGAAACCTGGTGTGTATGGTAATCTGACCCAAGTCAATGAGACAAAACTGCAGATGGAGGAAACATGCAAACTCACAAGTTACATTAGCACCACCACTCAAAAAACACTGAATAAAGAGACGCAGAACTGTAGCCGTCTCTATATTTTAAAGTAAATTAAGTCATACAATTCACCACCCTCATTTTCTAAAAGGGGAAAAATTACTATGGGTCACTTTACCACCAGTGAAGTTCAGCCCACCCCCGGCTCCAACCAATTGACTGAAATCCTCCAAGATGGCACCAATATACCAGTGGTCTAAGCATCTTCCCACCTTGGTCTAAAAAGGGGAGGTGATTCCACAATTAAAAATCGCTGCCATATACACGTCCACTGATAGGAGACGCGGAAGGTATTAAACTGATATGAACAATACTAAACTCACCACTCCTATCTGGTGGCACATTAGCTTGCCCGCGCAGTGCCCCAAATTTCAAGTAAGAGGACCGACCAAGCATCTTCTTCCATCTCCCTGTTACAGAAATCACTGCCATATCCATAGAAATTGTAGAGAATATCCAGGATAGTTTTACAGGGCCAAATCATGTCGCCTGTTGAAAGAGGTGACCTTGCTCGGGTCCCCGGTGTGCGGTTCCTAAAATGGCTGCCATATACATGTCCACTGATAGGAGACGCGGAAGGTATTAAACTGATATGAACATTTACTAAACTCACCACTCCTATCTGGTGGCACATTAGCTTGCCCGTGCAGTGCCCCAAATTTCAAGTAAGAGGACCGACCAAGCATCTTCTTCCATCTCCCTGTTACAGAAATCACTGCCATATCCATAGAAATTGTAGAGAATATCCAGGATAGTTTTACAGGGCCAAATCATGTTGCCTGTTGAAAGAGGTGACCTTGCTCGGGTCCCAGGTGTGCGGTTCCTAAAATGGCTGCCATATACATGTCCACTGATAGGAGACGCGGAAGGTATTAAACTGATATGAACATTTACTAAACTCACCACTCCTATCTGGTGGCACATTAGCTTGCCCGCGCAGTGCCCCAAATTTCAAGTAAGAGGACCGACCAAGCATCTTCTTCCATCTCCCTGTTACAGAAATCACTGCCATATACATAGAAATTGTAGAGAATATCCAGGATAGTTTTACAGGGCCAAATCATGTCGCCTGTTGAAAGAGGTGACCTTGCTCGGGTCCCAGGTGTGCGGTTCCTAAAATGGCTGCCATATACATGTCCACTGATAGGAGACGCGGAAGGTATTAAACTGATATGAACAATACTAAACTCACCAATGCTATCTGGTGGCACATTAGCTTGCCCGCGCAGTGCCCCAGATTTCAAGTAAGAGGACCGACCAAGCATCTTCTTCCATCTCCCTGTTACAGAAATCACTGCCATATCCATAGAAATTGTAGAGAATATCCAGGATAGTTTTACAGGGCCAAATCATGTCGCCTGTTGAAAGAGGTGACCTTGCTTGGGTCCCAGGTGTGCGGTTCCTAAAATGGCTGCCATATACATGTCCACTGATAGGAGACGCGGAAGGTATTAAACTGATATGAACATTTACTAAACTCACCACTCCGAGTGCTGTTATTTATTTAAATTTTTTGTGGTGAGGCTTTACAGGACAGAGTGCTTCTCCACGGGACATGTTAACTCACGGGCAGCTGGCTCATCAAGGAACCAGAGCAGCTTGAACGAGGTGACCTTGCTCGGGTCCCAGGTGTGCGGTTCCTAAAATGGCTGCCATATACATGTCCACTGATAGGAGACGCGGAAGGTATTAAACTGATATGAACAATACTAAACTCACCAATGCTATCTGGTGGCACATTAGCTTGCCCGCGCAGTGCCCCAAATTTCAAGTAAGAGGACCGACCAAGCATCTTCTTCCATCTCCCTGTTACAGAAATCACTGCCATATCCATAGAAATTGTAGAGAATATCCAGGATAGTTTTACAGGGCCAAATCATGTCGCCTGTTGAAAGAGGTGTGGCACCTCTAGTGCCGGTCCTAATAATTCTTGCTCCTCATGATATTAATTCTATTCTCTATTGTATCCAGCCAAAGCACCTTACTTCTTTAAGACATTTCCGCCCACAGACAACTCTGCCTCTACCTGACAACATCATATTTTGAAGAAAACTTGCTCCGGCCACTCTTCTGCCACTTTCCAGGGGGGAATACCACACTACGAAAAAGAATTATTCAGACTGGTGGAGGTACACCTCATCATGACAGACCTGTTTTGGGCACTCTCAAGGAAATAGTGCGGTCCTGATCCAGATACCCATGGAAGTAAGACACATGTATCATCACTGGGAGGTGGCTGTCCCTCATGATTTCTTCACTAAGTCCCCAGAAATCTCATGAAAGGAACCTGGCTCATTAGAAACATGAAACACTAAAAATCGATATCAGCTCTCTACAGAGGGGGGTCAGCAAGAGAACTGTAAATGGAAAGACAAATACCCTCAATCTCACACAGAAATAGGTGAGGATACCTCTCCTACTGCTCCTCATGGTTGCTTTGAACAGATGAAAGAGGAAACAAGACACCTCTCAACAGTGCATGCAGTAGCTTTGCCAGATCCTGACTCCACTCTGTTTGTGGATGGCTTTAGATTTGCGGATGAAGAGGGAAGGTACCATACTGGATTTGCTGTTGCTACAGAAGATCAGGTACGTCAAGCATCTTCACTTTCCTCACCCACATCTGCTCAAGACGCTGAATTGACAGCCTTCTCAGTGGCATGCAAAATGTCTGAAGGAAGACGTGCTAATACTTACACTGACTCAAGATATGCCCTGGGTGTGGCACATGATTTTGGATCAATCTGGAAGACAAGAAGATTTCACACAGCGACTGGCACGCCAGTTAAGCATAGCACGGCTATTAAGAAGTTGGTGGATGCCCTACTCCTGCTGAAGAAGTGGCCATACTGAAGGTGAAGGCCCATGGAAAACTGAATTTAGAAGAAGCACCACTCAGCTGACCAAGCTGCCAAACAAGCCACAAGTGCACCAAGGGAAGTGGACAGAAGAGTGTCCGCTGAAGAAACTTCTATATTCACCATGTAGATCCTATCCACAGATCTCAATATCCTGAAAGAATAACAAGCAGCCGCTGAAGAAATGCAAAGCTGGACAACAGAAAGGGGCAACCCTTAAGACGGGCTGTACTCCAACACTCTCAAGTTCTGTTTACCCAAAAACATGTACTGGGCAGTGGTCCAGTGGGCCCATGAAGCTTTATACCTATCCAAGACCCTCATGAACTCTTTGATCTAAAAAAATACTCTGAAGCACCTAGAATTACTCCTCTGATCAACACTTACTGCTGATCCTGTGTCATTTGTGCCAAGGACAGCTCAGGCAGAAGAGGAGGAGAATCCTAAGCATCTAGCTAACTCTCACTATCCCTTTCAAGAATCCAAGTGACTATATCCACGTGCCAGAGAGTTGCCGGTTCAAATATGCAATAGTTATAATAGACATTTTGTCAGGATGTCCAGAGGCCTAGCCGGTCATCAATGTGACGACCAAGACCATATACCCAGTAATGCATCGTGAAAGTTGCAGAGATCACTCAGTGGATTCACCATTCCAGATTCAAGACTATCTCTGCAACATGGGAAGTAACAGAATGCTTGGTTGTATAGGGAGAGGTATTAGCAGTAGAAAGAGGGAAGTGCTCATGCCATTGTACAGAACACTGGTGAGACCTCACTTGGAGTACTGTACACAGTACTGCAGACCCTATCTTCAGAAGGATATTGATACCTTAGAGAGAGTTCAAAGAAGGGCTACTAAACTGGTTCATGGATTGCAGGATAAAACTTACCAGGAAAGGTTAAAGGATCTTAACATGTATAGCTTGGAGGAAAGACGAGACAGGGGGGATATGATAGAAACATTTAAATACATAAAGGGAATCAACACAGTAAAGGAGGAGACAACAAGAGGACATAGTCTTCAATTAGAGGGACAAAGGTTTAAAAATAATATCAGGAAGTATTACTTTACTGAGAGGGTAGTGGATGCATGGAATAGCCTTCCAGCTGAAGTGGTAGAGGTTAACACAGTAAAGGAGTTTAAGCATGCGTGGGATAGGCATAAGGCTATCCTAACTATAAGATAAGGCCAGGGACTAATGAAAGTATTTAGAATACTGGGCAGACTAGATGGGCCGAATGGTTCTTATCTGCCGTCACATTCTATGTTTCTATGTTTCTATGTTTCTATGTTGTTGATCTTGACAAACCTTTGATTCTAAAGGAAAAGTTACTTAAAAAGATGTCAACAAGTAGGTGTTTTGATGGCCATAATAACACTTGACCACCTGCCATCGATGGAAAGCCGAGGACCCTAAAAAGGAGACCTCGTGAAGCTAAAGAGATTCAGACGCCAAGCTTTTTAAGGATTATCTGCCCATCTTGAGTTTGTGGTGATATCAATATTGACTAAATTATTTAAGTCCACCTACACTGACGTAGCATGGGACAGGTGTCATACTATGATGAATAAGTAAATGTGCCCTAGCCAAGGTTATTATGTCCATGCACATAATACATGACAAGGTACTCTTGACACACCACATTCATGCTTCAGAACAAAAAGGAGCACCACTGTAAAAGACAGGT